>NW_015174890.1:159961-168022 GCF_001447785.1 Gekko japonicus | reverse complement strand
TCACAGCGTTCCGCGCGCCTTGGTGTTTAGTCATGCCGGCCACATGACCACGGAAATGTCTTCGGACAGCGCTGGCTCTTCGGCTTTGAAACGGAGATGAGCACCGCAACCCTAGAGTCGGATTCGACTGGCTTTCGAGCAATGGAACCTTTACCTTTACCTTTAGACACAAGTTAGGATGGAGATCTCCGAGTCCTATATCCCAGCCAGAAGGTGGGAGGGGGTGTTGGGAAAAAGGAACTCAGGCTGCAGGGGTACAATGCAAAACGTCATCAGGTAGATTCGAGCAGAGGGGAAATGCATCACCTGCAGAGTGCAACTGAAATGGTGCCGTGAAATCCCAAGGACAGTTTTCGGTATGAGCTTTTAAGGGTCAAAGTTATTTATTTATTTATTTATTTATTTTTCGTACTTATACCCCGCCCTCCCCAGTGGGCTCAGGGCGGCTTACAGAGGCAAGAACAAGTTCCCTTCGTCAGGTAAGCGCAGCAACGCCCTTCTATCAATGGCCTGTTGATTTCAATGTATAACAAAAGGTGCTTAGGATCTCATGCAGAAATCTAGAAGAAGAAGAAGAAGAGATTGGATTTATACCCCGCCCTTCACTTGGAGTCTCAGAGCGGTTTACAGACACCTTTCCCTTCCCCTCCCCACAACAGACACCCTGTGAGGTTAGGTGGGGCTGAGAGAGCTGCGTTCCTTGGGGTCGCAGAGATTTGGACTCGACTGTGCCACTGAACAACGATGACGAATGTGATGCATGTTTGTGTAGAAAGGAAGCCTTGCAATAGGCCTCTGAAAAAGATGTGTATCCCCCCCCCGCACACACCGGGTGCCCTGTCTTGATGTAGTGGTTAAGTGCACGAACTCTGGAATAGGCACCGGGCCTCTGAAAAAGATGTATATCCCCTCCCCCCCCCCGCACATACCAGGTGCCCTTTCTTGGTGTAGCGGTTGAGTGTGCAGACTCTAATCTGGGAGAACCGGGTTTGATTCACCACTCCTCCACTTGCACCTGCTGGATGACCTTGGGCAAGCCATAGTTCTGTCGGAGCTGTCCTTGAAAAAGAGCAGTCTCCGTCAAGAGCTCTCTCAGCCCCACCTACCTCACAGGGTGTCTGTGGTGGGGAGGGGAAGGGAAAGGAGTTTGTAAGCTGCTCTGAGACTCCTTTGGGTAGTGAAGGGTGGGGTGTAAATCCAATCTCTTCTTCCTCCTCCTCCTCCTCCTCTTCTTCTTTTTCTTCTTCCATTAATCTGCACGCTATAAAGTTCTGCAGACGGAGCTCCCTTGAAATAAACTCCACGCCGCCTAAGAGAAGCTTCTGTTGTCTTTGGCAGTCCAGGTGAACAGCTGGAACTCGGGCTTTTAAACGCAGGCCCCAGGTGTTTGCTCAATATGGTGTGCAGCTTATGCGCTGCGAGCTCTTAAGGCTTGGCAACGCGCATCTGTGTTTTCACGATTCTACAATCCACCAGAGAAAAATCATAGGGATTTTACTTGTTTTTGGTTTTTTGGGTGGTGGTGGGAGGTGAAAAAAAGAAAGAGTTTTTGCTAACGCACAGCACCGCGAATCAGATTTGATCTGTTGTTTTATTCGAGGACATAAACGGCGGTGCCCCGAGGAATGAATAAATTATGAGAACACGGAGGTTGCCGCCGAGGGGCAGTAAATTCTGTCCTAAATCCCAGCAATAAGTCTGAATTCTAATAATTCGGCGGCAGTTGTCTTTTCGGTAGAGGAAACAGATAAACGCCAATCCCGTTTCGTATTTCCCCGCAGCTGCCTGTCATTCTGGGGCCGCTAAAGCTGATCCAGTTTTTTACGAACGTTTGAAGCGAAACGTTTGAAGCGAAACTGCCGCTCAAGGGCAGCTTGGACTTAACACACAGGTGATTAAGGCCTGGAATTCTCGGTTTCTGAACTCGCTTGACGGAGGGCCAAGTGACATTACATTTTTTGACAAGTTGAGTCCGGGTTTTCCCGAGCCGAAATGGTGGGTGGCGGTGGGAGGCGTTGTCGAGTCGCAACCGACTTATGGTGACCCTGTACGGTTTTGAAGGCAAGAGACATACAGGGGTGGTTGGCCATTGCCTGACTCTGCGTAGCAACCCTGGACTTCCTTGGTGGTCTCCCATCCAAGCACTTGCCAGGGCTGACCCTTGCTCAGGTTCCGAGATCTGGGGAGATCAGGTTATCCTGGACCACCTGGGCCAGGGTGGAAACAGCGCATGGGGGTGAAAGGTGTACTCAGGTTGCAACTGGCTTATGGCGACCCTGTGGGGTATTCAAGGCAAGAGACGTTCAGAGGTGGTTTGCCCTTGCCTCCCTCTGTGTCACACCCCTCGTCTTCCTTGGTGGTCTCTCATCCAAGCAAGAACCAGAGCCGACCCTGCTTAACGTCTGCAGTCTGATGGGTTTGGGCTAGCCTGGGCCCAAACGGTACATAAGAACATAAGAGAAGCCCATGTGGGGTCAGGCCAATGGCCCATCCAGTCCAACACTCTGTCACACATTGGCCAAACATACCAGGTGCCATCAGGAGGTCCAGCAGTGGGGCCAGGACACTAGAAGCCCCCCCACTGTTGCCCCCCCAGCACCAAGAATACAGAGCATCCCTTGCCCCAGACCGAGAGTTCCTATCTAGTGGCTCATAGCCACTGATGGACCTCTGCTCCATGCGTTTATCTAATTCCCTCTTGAAGCCGTCTATGCTTGTAGCCACCACCACCTCCTGTGGCAGTGAATTCCATGAGTTAATTAGTATCTTCAGGTAAAGAAGGACTTCCTTTTATTTGTTCTAACCCAACTGCTCAGCAGTTTCATGGAGTGCCCACATGGAGTTCTTGTCTTGTGAGAAAGGGAGAAAAGGACTTCTTTCTCTACCTGCTCTATCCCATGCATAATCTTGTAAACCTCGATCATGTCACCCCTCAGCCGTCGTTTCTCCAAGCTAAAGAGCCCCAAGCGCTTTAACCTTTCTTCATAGGGAAAGTGTCCCAACCCTTTTATCATTCTAGTTGCCCTATGAAGGGAGGGGGCCGGTGGAAACAGGGTGGAAACAGTAGGGGTCTGGGAGTAATTTGCCCATCTTTAGAGCTGTGCATGGAATATTCTGGGCATAGCCAGCTCAAAAGAGGGACAAATTACTCCCCCCTGGGAAAACAGCACGGGGGCACGGTAGGTAGGCACCCTCCCTGCCTCCACGCCGTGATCCTGAGTCCGGTTGGGCTTCTGGGAACTGTAAAAATCCCTTTCCCCACAGCTGCTGTGTGTCTGCAAGACAAATAAGTTGGGGAAACTTTGACCTGACTCGTCAGAAAACATAACGTGTTGGTTGGCTGTCCTGAGACCCCTTACTAAACCACAGTTAATGAAAAAGGCGGATAAACCCAACTTGTTGCTGGGCTTCTTGCGTGTCCTTTGGCGTGGTGGTGTTATTTAAGGGGTACAGTGCAGCTGCAATTGGGACACAGTGTTAGAGGTGCTTTGATGCTGATACTGTGGGGAGAGTGGGGGAGCAGCAGTGGGGTCTGCCATGGGGTGCTCTGATTATGAAGGGTATCCCTGCAATGCAGCTCAGTGGAAGAAGGGCTGTGGGTCAGTGGGGGAGGAGGAGGAGGAGGAGGAAGACAAAGAAGAGGAAGTCGAAGAAGAAGAAGAAGAGGAAGACAAAGAAGGAGGAGGAAGAGAAGAAGAAGATGAAGAAGAGGAAGAAGGAGGTGGAGAAGGAGGAAGGAGGAGGAAGAAGACAAAGAAGAAGACAAAGAAGAGGAAGTCGAAGGAGGAGGAGGAGGAGGAAGATGGTGATGAAGAAGATGATGATGAAGAAGAAGAGGAGGACGACAACGAAGAAGAAGAGGAAGGAGGAGGAGAAGGAAGAGGAGGAGGAGGAGGAGGAGGAGGAGAATGGATTTATACCTCGCCCTTCACTACCCAAAGGAGTCTCAGAGCGGCTTACAATCTCCTTCCCTTCCTCTCCCCACAACAGCCACCCTGTGAGGTAGGCTCGGCTGAGAGAGCTCTTTTGACGATTGCTCTTGAGAGAACAGCTCTAAAAGAACTTGTGACTGACCAGAGGTCACACCAGCAGCTGCATGTGGAGGAGCGGGGAATCAAACCTGGTTCTCCCAGATCAGAGTCTGCACTCCTAACGACTACACCTAACTGGCTCCCTGTATTCCCAGTAGTCATCTATGGCTGCGAGAGTTGGACTATAAGGAAGGCCAAGCGCCGAAGAATAGATTCTTTTGAACTATGGTGCTGGAGAAGACTCTTGAGAGTCCCTTGGACTGCAAGAAGATCAAATCAGTCAATCCTAAAAGAAGTCAACCCTGACTGTTCCCTGGAAGGCCAGATAATGAAACTGAAGCTCAAATACTTTGGCCACCCAATGAGAAGGGAGCCCTCCCTGGAGAAGACCCTGATGCTGGGAAAGATGGAAGGTCAAAGAAGACGGGGACGGCAAAGGATGAGATGGTTAGACAGTGTCATAGATGCAACGAACATGAAATTGAGCCAACTTCAGAGGACGGCGGAACACAGGAAGGCCTGGCGTGATCTGGTCCATGGGGTCGCGAAGAGTCGGACTCGACTGTGCGACTGAACAACAACAACACTCTCTCTACCTGTTGTTCTGTCTCTTTTTCTTTTTTTAAAAAAAGTAGCACTCAAACCAACCACAAGTACCCAGAAAGCTGTTCCACTGAAATGTAGCTAATAGTTTCCTTGGCGAGTTTAATCTCACGCTCTTGACCCCAAACCAGTTCTTGAGGTACTTGCGCACGGAGACAATCACTGAAAACAAATCACGACCCTTAAAAAAAGAAGAAGAAGACGATGTAGTAACAAGTTGGGCCCACTTAAAAAAATTAGAAGCGGAAAGTAGAAGCAACAGTTAAAAAGAACTGAAATCGGTCATCCCAGCTGCGACGAAATGGCCGTGTGAATGAGCGCGGAGGACGGGGCCTTCCAATGAAAGGCCATTGCTGCCTGAATAGTGATTCAGAGAATTACCCTCAAGCCAGCAAAACCAATTTTTTGCTCTTATGTAATTTCTGAAGTGTGAAAAAGGAGAGCGGCGCCCGTTCTCTGGAAGCGGCTGCCCACCGCCTAGAAACAGATAAGAAAAGGCTTGCAATTGATTTTTATGTTTTTTTTACAAACTCTGTGGCCTTTTAGACGTTTCTTCTCTGTTCACTGCTTCTCATGTTATATTCCTGTTTTACGTCACGGGCCTAAAGCATTTCTTAACAGATTATTTTTATTCATTTGTTTTATTTATACCCCGCCAATGGGGAACCAAAAGTGGCTCACGTTTCCCTCCTCTCCTCCATTTCCCCCTCACAACAACCCTGTAAGGTCGGTCAGAGAGAAGAAGAAGAGGAGGAGGAGGAGGAGGAGTTTGGACTTATACCCCGCCCTTCACTCGGAGTCTCAGAGCGGCTTACAAACTCCTTTTGGTGTCGTGGTTAAGTGCACGGACTCTAAGCTGGGAGAACCGGGTTTGATTCCCCACTCCTCCACTTGCACTCTTCCTCTTCTTCTTCTTCTTCTTTCCCTTCCCCTCCCCACAACAGACAGCCTGGGAGGCAGGTGGGGCTGAGAGAGCTCTTGACAAAAACGGCTCTTTTTCAAGAACAGATCTTATCAGAACTACGGCTTGCCCAAGGTCCAGTAAACATCCACAGCCCAGTGGGAATTCAGTAGGTCTCTCAGATCCAGTGTCCAACACTCTAAACCACTATTAATTAATAGTTATCTTATGGCACATGTGGAAAAGGAAGGAGGGCCGGTCTTGTCAGTATTCCATGTTAGTGTTAAGTCATGCTGTAGATCTGAGGCATCTAACTGACAGGGGCTGACAGCTCTAAGTGTCATAAGAGCTGGCTCTGACTGGTTCTGGCTGGCTATTGCTAGAGCTAATTAGCACTGTGTAACAGTGACTCAGCATTGGCTCTGATTGGCCAATGGTTGTATATATTCAGTGATGTACAGAACTGTTCATTCCTTCTTGGAATGCGAGCGCAGCGGAGCATTACGTCACTCAGTGTAAAGATTTGGTGAGAGGCTTGTATAATAAACTGTATATTATTTGTACATAAGCCTGAGAGACTCCAGTCTTTATTGGATACCATTGCACCCATGTTTGGTCTGCTGTGGGCTAACACCGCGCAATATTGACAGGTCTCATCCCCGTAGCACCCATCCTACATGACTATTCCTCCCTATGGGTCCTCCGACTCCAGAAACAATCTTTCCAGGGGCCGTAAGGGGCTGCAGGAATGGAGAGAAATGTAGGGAGGTGCCCTGTTCCGTGCACAAAATGGCGGGATAACAGGAATTCCCATTTGTTTCAATGGAAGCCACTTCTCAGTCGATGACTTGGGATCATGTCCAGACTTGTAACTAAGTTGGAACAGATAAAAGGGAGTCCTTCTCCGCCCAAAGAGTGATTAGCACATGGAATTCACGGCCACAGGAGGTGGTGGCGGCTACAAGCATGGGCGGCTTCAAGAGGGAATTGGATAAGCATTTGGAGCAGAGGTCCATCGGTGGCTCTTAGCCACAAAGGAACTCTCAGTCTGGGGCAAGGGATGCTTTGTATTCTTGGTGCTTGGGGGGGGGGGCTTCAAAAGTGGGAGGGCTTCTAGGGTCCTGGGCCCACTGGTGGACCTCCTGATGGCCCCCGGTATTTTTGGCCACTATGTGACACAGAGTGTTGGGCAGGATGGGCCATTGGCCTGATCCAACACTGGCTTCTCTTATGTTCTTATGTTCTTAACTCGGTCTATCCTCCATATGACAGCCCTTCATATACTTGAAGTTGGCTTTCATATCACCGCTCCGTCTCCTCTCCAAGCTAAACACACCCAGCTCCTTCAGCCCTTCCTCTTCAGCCGTGGTCTCCAGACCCCTCGGCCATCTTCGTTGCCTGATGGAGTCGTTTTCTGTTGCCCCAGAAGGTTGAACCAGAACCAATGGATGGAAATTAAATGAAAAGAGTTTTCAACTAAACATTAGGAAGAACTTCCGAATCCTGACAATTAGAGCAGTTCCTCAGTGGAACAGGCTTGGTGGGCTCTCCTTCTTGGGAGGTTTTCAAGCAGAGGCTGGATGGCCATCTGACAGAAATGTTGATTGTGTGAACTTAGGCAGATCATGAGAGGGAGGGCAGGGAGGGTTGCCTCAGTGCTTAGTTCTCGTGGCCCTTTCTTACATTCCCAGGGAAATGCCGATTACCACTTTGGGGTCAGGAAGGAATTATTCTCCAGGCTAGATTGGCCCAGGGATCCTGGAGGATTCTTTCCCCTCCAGTTGGGTATAGAGCAGGGGTCACTGGGAGAGGTAGTTGTGAATTTCCTGCATTGTGCAAGGGGTTGGACTAGATGACCCTTGGGGTCCCTTCCAGCTCGATGTTTCTATGAAGTTTGGGTTGTACAGCTTTAACTAGCTTTCATGTGCTTCCTTTTCAGACACTCCAGTCGCAACCGCCCACATCCTCCATCTCGGAGGACGATAAAACTGAAAACAGAACAATTTCCTTTGTTTTCCCCTCAGAAAGTAGGACGCTTTTCAAACTCCTTAATTATTGTTCCAATTCCACTGAGAAGGACAAATCTAGTATGTGTTAATTTATTTTCTGTGCTGAGAAAACTCTGGACATGTAAACACGGCATTCTTTAAAGACTGACAAGTGGGAGAAAAAATAGCCTTTTTTTAAAAAAAAAATGTTGTTCTAAATGGTGTAAAGATGAATTTGGACTTCATATGCGAGATAGCTGCCTCTGGCCATGGAGAAGGAACATTCTGTCAGGAACATATGATGATTAGAGAATACAGAATTCACAGCAATAATGGAGAGCAGCAAAGGAGATTTCACACCAAGGGACAAAAATACTGGAACAAAAACTTCACTGTTGAATATTTCAGGGACTGAGTTTCATTTCCCAAACAATATGGCCGCTTCCAGCACATGAACACATGAAGTGAAGCCGAATCAGACCTTTTTGGTCCATCAAAGTCCGTATCGTCTACTCCAACTGGCAGCAGTCCTCCAGAG
>NW_015174890.1:156071-159233 GCF_001447785.1 Gekko japonicus | reverse complement strand
GTGCGGCACAGGCGGGCGTCTGATCACGGGAGCGCTAGTATCCCGTGGCATCCAGCACCCGTACATGTCCCGTCGCAAACCAGATGCTTTTTGTAAGCGCATACGCACAAACACGGAACTGAAAGCAGCGCTGCTCCGCGGAACTGTGCATGCGCACAAACGCGAAACGTTTGCCGTGCCGCTTCTTTGCCACACTGCAGCATCGCCGTGTGATCGCCAGCTAACAGCTGAAGCACGGAGACTCGGGGGACCGTGTGATCGGGCTACCGTGCTTTAATTTGCTCCGGGGCGGACAGCCACGCCTCCCCCCCACGTTATCTGGCCCGTGTGACCGGGGCCACTGGTTCATAAGAATGGAAACATTCGTGAAAGTTCGTAGTTTGTGGTCCGTGAAGCCCACGGACCATGAACCTCCACTTTTTCGCTCCATGCCTATCTCTACTCCAGAGTCTTGGGTACAGGTCTTCCACATCACCTATTACCTGATGCTTTTAACTGGAGATGCCAAGGATTGAACCTGGAACCTTACGTGTAACCAAGCAGATTTGTTAAACATTTATCCCGCCCTCCCAGCCGAGGCCGGCTCAGGGCGGCTAACAACAGATAAAAATTTCAAATGACATATGGATAATAAATATAACTTTAAAATACTATATTAAAACAAGATATAATAATAAAATGCTAATCTCATGCATCGGTGTTGCTGGTCTGCTTCAGATGCTGTAAAGTACTTCAGACGCCATAAAGGGGGGGAATCGCCTCGGGCAGTTGATGCTCTTGCCACTGAGCCACAGCCTCTCACTATCACTCTTTGGCTCAGTAAGGGCTCGGGAATGGCTAGTTCACTAAAGAAAGCCATTGTCCTTCCATGCAAGTCCATGTACAATTTATCATCTGTTGGGAGTGGTCCACATCTGATGGAACCCTCTACCCTTTTGAAGGAAACCAACATGAGTCATGTCCAGCCTGGATTTGAGTAATCATTATGCAAACTCCTGTTTTCCCAAACGAACCCTAGCTAAAATAATCTATACACATGAACACATGGAACTGCCTTATACTGAATCAGCAGAGGTCCATCAGTGGCTATTAGCCACAAGGTATAGATGGGGGCTCTGGGGCAAGTGATGCTCTGTCTTCTTGGTGCTTTGGGGGAGGGCAACAGTGGGAGGGCTTCTAATGTCCTGGCCCCACTGGTGGACCTCCTGATGGCACCTGGTATTTCTGGCCACTGTGTGACACAGAGTGTTGGACTGGATGGGCCACTGGCCTGATCCAACATTGGCGTCTCTTATGTTCTTATGTAGACCCTCGGCCCATCAAAGTCTGTATTGTCTACTCAAATTGGCAGTGGCTCTCCAGGGTCTCAGGCTGAAATCTTTCACATCACCTCCTAGCTGGTCCTTTCAACTGAAGATGATGGGGATTGAACCTGGGAACCTCTGCATGCCAAGCAGATGCTATGCCACTGAGCCATGGCCCCTCCCTATAGTTTTTCGTCACATCTGTACCGAGTCACTGACAGCACTGTGGATACAGTAGGGTTCCTTCTCTCGAACAGGACTTCGGGGTGGGGGGGAGGTCATTGGAATAGAGTCATATGTCATAGAATCATAGAATGTTAGAGTTGGAAGGGACATTGCAGGTCATCTAGTCGAACCCACTGCACTCTGCAGGAGCAAAGCCGAAAGATAGCCCTACAACATACCTGAAAGACGGTCGTCCAGCCTCCGCTTGAAAACGTCCAGTGAAGGAGCATCCGCCACCTCCCGAGATAGTCTGTTATCACTTGCTACTAATACTGCTATCTGAGGCACACGACTGGAGAATCTTTGCTTAGTGAAGTCCCAAGCTTTACTGAAACCACCGTTATCAACCCCAAACATGAATCAATATCATTGTTAATCCTTTTGTTAACCAAGTCTACACTACAACAGCATCTGCTTCAAGGGAGTGTTGGGATAGGTAAGAGCAGGGGTCATTTCCTGCAGGAGCGCACAGGAGCGGAGCTCCGGCGGAAAAGAGCCCAGGGGGCGGACACATGCAACAAGCCCCACCCCCTGCTCCCAGCAGCCCTCAGTCAGACCAAGAAGCAGCCACGTAAGTTGCAGAGCTCCCCCCGGCCCCCCGGTCCAAAACAGTCCAGTGGCACCTTTAAGACCAAGTTTTATTCAGGTACAAGCTCTCCCTCCTCTGTGAGGACAGATCTGCATGTCCCCTCCCCCAATAGCTAGCAATCCAAAAGAGTCCAGTGGAGTCTGAGCGGTGGGTGTTGCCTTCTGACACACTTCTGGTGATGTCAAGGGGTGTGGCATATGCAAATAAGTTATGCTAATGAGTTATGCTAGTGAGCTCCTGCACCTCTTTTTCTGTGAAATGACCCCTGGGTAAGAGAAGCCCCCACACACAGGGACTATGGAAGTCACTGGCACCCGCCAAGTGATTTTAGAAAATGGGCAAGGCAAGGGCAAGAAAATGGGATTTTTCTCCAGCAAGACTTCTGATTGGCTGTGCAGATTATTTCAAATGTTGCTTCGATGGTAGCTGCCACCACAGCCAGTGTTCCCTCTAAGCTGAGTTAGTGTGAGCTAGCTTACAGTTTTTTAGCCTCCGGCTCACACATTTTTGTCTTAGCTCAGGAAGGATGTCTGCAGAGCAAACTAATTTATGCAGTAGCCAGATCGCTTGCTCACAACTTTAATGCCAGTCGCTCACAAAGTAGAATTCTTGCTCACAAGATTCCACAGCTTAGAGGGAACATTGACCACAGCGCAAGGATCTTCACGGTGTCACTGACGGTAAGCAGCGGCGGCCATTTTGTGGCCGGCCCTGCCTCCTGCAGTAGCCATTTTGTGGCTGCACCCACCACACTCTGTCCAAATCCCAAATGTCCCTGCAGGCTCCAAAAGTTTGAGGACCCCTGATATCGGGGGGAAAGGGCAGAGCCGTCTTTGAAAGGGAGACATTTTGGATTCCTTCCACGATTGAGGGCCAGTCCCTGCGTGCTTCTGCCGTAACTCTCCGCATGCTCGTCTTAAAACAAGATTTGATGCGCCAGCTGAATACTGAGACAACCGTTCCAGATGGCGAAGTCGGCGTGACTGGATAGTCGGCGGCCCGCTGTGTAAAGGGAATGGAACACCCTGAGAGAATTGTAGGAAT
>NW_015174890.1:148539-156012 GCF_001447785.1 Gekko japonicus | reverse complement strand
TTGAAGAGAGATGGTCAAGGTACTATCAATAACTCCCATGTACGGGATTTCCTCCCGTCAAGGGGAAGATTTATGTCCTTACAGAGCCGGGTTTGTCGCATCTCCTTTTTAGACACCAGAGTGGCTCCTGCAGTAATCTTCGGTAGAAAATTGCATTTGCTTTGTCTCTCTCTCTCTCCTGTCTGCAGACTTATACCTTATGGACTGTACAAACAAGAGGAAAGCTGGGAGGGCGCAGAATGGAGCGTGACGGCCCGGTGAGGGAAGGTTTACAAACAGAGCTGGGAAGGAAGAGGGCAAAAGGCTGAATAATTACAAATAATGAACAGGAGAATTTTACAGGGTGGGGTTTTTTGCAAACACGGAATGAACCTTGCATACCAGCCAGAAGAGGATTCAGTTTGTTAGTACAGAGTTTCTACCAGGCTGATGCGAGACTGTCAGAACCGCCTGTCAGGCTATATCCCATCACCCAGACCCGTAGCTACAGTGGGGCTTTGGGGCGGCTCCGCCCCTTTCTTAAAGGCACAGCCCCACAAGAATTGTTATTGTAGGAGTTCCGGTCTATGGATTGGCGATGGCGGTCGCTCTCCCCAGAGCTTGGGGAGGCGATTAGCACACCATCGGCATGGAGGGGTGCCACCTCAAGTGGCACTCCCATGGAGCCTTTGTGAAAGGCTCCAGGCCAGAGAGCTTGGAGGGATAGCCTCTTCGACGGCTTTCTGCCGGAGAATTGAGGCTTCTCTCCACTCTGACGGTCCTACCGATGAGTGGCCTTAGGGCACAAGCTAACCCGACTGGGACAAGTGGGGGAGATCGAGCGGAACAACGATTGAGGTGAGCGAGGTCAGGAATGTGACCAACAATGAACGTGAGTTCTAAGTAAATGAACTTTGATAAACGGCACCCCCCCATGGGAAAAGCGGAGCGCAAAGAGGGACACCTCTGAAGCGCAAGGACAGATAAACACAGCGAAGGGGGAGTGGGAGGAAATAGACAGCGTGTGTCTTTTGAGAGACTTACTTGAGTGCAAATAGCGAATTGACGAGTGCTTCAAGCCCGGGAGAAGCGGTTTGAAAGTGTAAACAAAGTTGAAAAATGGCGGCATCCCGAGGAAAGTTTAAAGTGAAGCCTGGTAGTAAGAGTCTGAGGCCGGAAGAGGGAGCTGATGTCATGAAGCTGTTAGCGGATATGCTCAAGCCAGTGATGGATCAGCTCGATGGTATTAACCAGCAACTGACCTCGTTAAATCAAAACTTCGCTTCACAACAGCGACAGCTGGCAGAAACTGGGAAAAAAGTGGAGCTGGTGTTACCATAGGTGGGCACCTCAAGCAAGAAGATGAACAAAAGAATGGGTGAAGTGGAAATGAAACAAAATCTTCAAGAAAATCGTTTGTTGCAGTTGCAAATGGAAAAGGCTAATATGATTCTCAGGTTCCAGGGGGTTCCTGAGACAGAAAAAGAAGATTTGAAGAAGACTCCGGGTGAGATTATCGCTCCAGTGACAGGGTTGCCAGAGAAGGAAATAATAAAAGACATGGAGACAGTTTATAGGGCTTACTCCAATTATATTTAAAAAATAGCCTGCCTGGAGAGATTGTGGTGAGATTTGCAAGAAGACAGACCAGAGATGCTATATTAAAGGCAATTTCAGCAACTCCACTGAAATTTGGGAATACAATTATCAAGACTTTAAAAGACATTCCATTTGAAATTCATCAGAAGAGAAAGAGCTACAAGGAGTTAATTACTTTTCTTCAAACAAACGGTATACAGTACAGGTAGGCGATTCCTGAAGTTGTCATCTTTAAAATCAACTATAGAAGGGAGAAGATAGACTCCATCTTCAAAGCCAAGGAATTCTTGAAACGCCAGCTGGGATCAGGGGAAGAATCTAAAGAGGAAGAAACTAAGTCAAGTGACTCAGCTGCCTCGGGAATGGATGAGGACTCTGCTGCAGAAGCGGTGAAGCGGGAGCAATGAAAACTGTATATGATTTTAGAGACAGAAAGCCGAAGTAATGGCAGAAGGACTCTGATAAATGGCTCTTTGAAATAAAGAAGATGCTCAGAAAGCTCTCTCATAATAACTAATTTACTAATATAGAACAATGTGAAAAACAAGAACTCTACAAGTATATTGTTTTATTAACTCTTTTAATACTAATATTAAGGTTAACATAAAGGGTTCTTAGTTTGTGTGGGTTTCTTTCCTTTATCCATAGTTGTAGTTCCCCTTCCTATATTTTTCTTTGTAGTTTGTAGTCTTATTGAAAAAATAAAAATACTCCTCTGGGGGTTTCAAAAACAGAAAAAAAAGAATTGTTATTGTAAATGCTTTTCCCCCAATCAATTAAAAACATTTTAAAAGGTGTGTGCTCCTTTAAGCAGAGTGGGGTGCTGTAGTTGACCAATCCCTGCATGGAGCAAGGGGGTGGAGTAGGTGACCTTTAGGATCCCTTCTAACTCTGTGTCAAGAAACTGGTCCCCTTAAAGATCGTTTTTCTGCCTAAGTGTTAGCTTTCTTGACTCTCGACGTCATCACCCCCACCTGCCTGCTTGTTCTCAGAACTGTTGCTTAGGCTGGCAGAAGTGATTAACTTGCAGCAGCTGAGAACTGTCGTCTCAAGCTTGCAATTCAGAGATCAATGCTGGTAACACCTTTCTGTTGGGTAAATGGCTTTTCTTTCTGCACTGAGAACTTCAGCCCCATAGTTCTGTCACAGCTGTTCTGTCATGAGCAGTTCTCAAAAGAGCTCTCTCAGCCCCACCTACCTCCCAGGGTGTTTGTTGTGGGGAGGGGAAGGGAAAGGAGCTTGTAAGTCGCTCTGATACTCTGAGTGAAGGGAAGGGTATAAATACAATCTCCTTCTCCTCTCCCCCCCCTTTACTAGCCCTCCTCCCCATTTGCATGGTTTTATGCATTCTTATGTTCTTTTATTTAAACACACACATATCTGGTAGTGCTGATTTATGGTGCCCCCGTAGGGTTTTATAGGCAAGAGACACACAACAATGTTTTTTCATGGCTTGCCTCTGCGTAGCAACCCTGGGCTTCCCTAACAGTCCCCCATCCAAGTACTAACCAGGGCCGACCCTGCTTAGCTTCCAAAATCTGGAGGAGGAGAAGAAGATTGGATTTGTACCCTGCCCTTCACTAACTGAAGGTGTCTCAGAGTGGCTTACAAACTCCTTTCCCCTCCCCACAACAGACACCCTGTGAGGTAGGTGGGGCTGAGAGAGCTCCGAGAGACCTCTGAGAGAACTGCTCGTGAGAGAACAGCTCTGAAAGAACTTGTGACTGACCCAAGGTCACACCAGCAGCTGTATCTGGAGAAGTGGGGAATCAAACCCGGTTCTCCCGGATTAGAGTCCATGCTCCTAACCACAACACCAAACTGGCTCTCTCTGAGGAGATAAGGCTAGCCAGGCCTATCACAGATATATGCTTTTTAATGTTCAAAATGTTTTTAGTGTTTTAATGTTCACCGTCTTGGAGACGATGACCTGGGTGGAAAGGCAGCACATAAGTGCTTTAAATAAAAACAAACAAACAAGCAGATCAATGGAGCTATATTCTTCTAAGTGGGGACGAGGCTCTGCTGTTTGTGACCTCAGTTGTAAAAACAGTAAGAAGTATTCTTCTAAGTGAAGGGCGTCCCTCTCTTTGAGACTGCACTGCAAACTGTTTTCAAAAGGGCCAGGGCATCCAATCACTTCTCAATGAGGAATGGGACCAGGGTTCTTTTTGTAGCAGGAACTCCTTTGCATATTAGGCGACACACCCCTCATGTAGCCAATCCTCCAAGAGCTTACAGAGCTCTTCTCACAGGGGTTACTGTCAGCTCTTGGAGGATTGGCTGCATTAGGGGTGTGTCGCCCAGGGCTCTTTTTGTAGCAGGAACTCCTCTGCATATTAGGCGACACACCCCTAATGTAGACAATCCTCCAAGAGCTTACAGAGCTCTTCTTACAGGGGCTACTGTAAGCTCCTGGAGGATTGGCTACATGAGGGGTGTGTCGCCCAGGGCTCTTTTTGTAGCAGGAACTCCTTTGCATATTAGGCGACACCCCCCCAATGTAGCCAATCCTCCAAGAGCTTACAGGGCTCTTCTTACAGGGGCTACTGGAAGCTCTTGGAGGATTGGCTACATTAAGGGTGTGTCGCCTAATATGCAAAGGCGTTCCTGCTACAAAAAGAGCCCTGAATTGTCAATTTCAAACGGGGCAAAGATCACGGATGTGTTGTGCCACGCTTGCTGACAAGGGAATGAAGAAAACAGCCAGGCATATACGAAGTCTACCCCTTTGCCGCTGGTAAACTACTTTTAGGTTCGATGTACTTGTCTTTCGCGGTTGTTTGCTGTTATCAAAGCAGATGCCCTAAAACGATTGTGACAAAATGGGGAACCTGCAGGTCCCTTCATTATTTCCGTTCTTATTAGTGAGGCACAACGCAGGCAGAAATCCTCCCTGGTGCCGGGACGGGAAACAATTAAAATTCAGAACTGAACCTGTACCACCTGCTCTTTACATAGCCTTCAGGCGGCACGTGTATAAATGCATAGAGAAAAATGATCAGAGAGCGGCGTCCCTTCTGTCGGACGGAAACGTACGGCGGGGTTTCTTTTTCCTACCTGCAGGCTTATCACTTCTACCTAAAACAGATGCCAGAATCAGAGTGCCTGCTTCGAGGCCTATCCAGCTGGTCGCTCCTGTTGGGTAGCGGTCCCGCTACCGATCCGGCGCCAAGAAATAGTTCTGCAGTGCCGAGACAGCAGTTTGATGCCATCGATTCGGATATTGATACTCCCTCCCCCCCAGTTTTGCTGATACAGCATTATCAGAGGTCTCTCTGTTCATTCCCCTTGATGTACCACCATTAGCAAAAGGCTTCTTCTGCAAACTGGGCAGAAGGCGCACCCGGAAGAGAAACACGGGCTGCCGCTGACAGCCCCAGAGAGCAGCACCGAGATCAATGCGATCGGCGGAACCGACACATCGTGTAAAGATCAATCTCGTGGGCCATATTCTTCTGTGGCAGCAAACTGCAATGCTACGCTAGCTTGTCTCATGGGGCCAAGATTTCTTGCCCTTGTCCCTTAACCTTATTCCTACCACTGTTACCACTGGGGGAGCTCGAGATCTGCATGGCTGTTAGAATGGAGAGGGGGAGAGAGAGAGAGAGAGAGAGAGAGAGAGAGAGAGAGAGAGAGAGAGAGAGAGAGAGAGAGAGAGAGAGAACAGCTCATGGGAGCAATCTATTCCCAAAATGGGAGACTGTCTTAGTCCTGGAAACTATTGACTTCCCACTTCTTTACTTCCTTAGAAAGCTTCTAAATGTGCCACGCTGTGTTGCTGGTGCGGCTTGGCATCCTGCATTTGGTCAGCCATCTTTGGAGGCTAGGGCACGGATATCTGCATGTAAACTGCTCTTAAAGTTACTTTTATGTGTCAATGGCTGTCTGGCCTTATTGAAGGAGGATTCTGTCGTCAGTCTGTGCTGAGTGATCGCCCAGATTTCTCAGACAAAGAGCTACCTGCTAGTCCTGAGCCATTAATTGAACAGCTGGCTGCAGCTGGCTCTGCGCCGAAAGGAGAACAAGAAGAGATTGGGTTGTCAGCTGATCAGGAGTCACAGCCTACAAATGAAACTGAGCCTACACCTTATACCCCTGAAGCTGTAAACAAGTCTTCAGCAGCCACTCCCAGCCCACCTGGCTCACCCACACCTTTGCAGTGCCGACCCTGTCAGAGACGCTTAGAATTTCAGGAAAGGAGAAGACGTGTGAGACTCATGGCCCCTCATCAGCTGTCAATTGAAGAGACGAAGGAGTCATTTGTGGATGCAACAAGTACACTTTGCTACCAACCTTGCTGCTACCAGACCGCTGCAACCTTGCACCAGACCTGACAACTGGCTTTTTTGGAATCCCTGACCTTGGACTGGGCTTGGACTTGTTGCCTGGAACTCCTTGATCCCAGATTGGACTTTGGTAAACCTGCTCTCTGGAACTCCTGCCTTTTGGACTGGACTTTGGTTCCTCTCCGCAACTTTGCCTGTGACCTGCCCTGCTGGACCCCACCCCATGACTCCTGGGAAAGTTACATCAGTACAGATTCTTATAAATCATCATGGCTTAGGGTAATGAATCTTTCAAGGAATTAGGGCTTACTGAATCAGCAATTACAATTAAAAATGGATTTGGCAGATTGATTACAGTAGTTCTATTCTTCGTGCTTGATGAATTTGTTCTTCACCAATTTTTGGAATACTTCTCCCCGATTCTCTTCCTTCCTGTGCTTTTCATCTGATCTCTCCTGGTCTACTCAGGACTTTTGCTCGAGGGAATGCCCGTTTGACAGTGCTTAGGAGAAGCCGCTTTTTGCATCTTCCCTACTCTGACCGAATTTGCTCTTGCTCCCTTGGTAAAATAGATACAATTTCTCATATTTTATTGGGGACCCTCTATAGTCTAATATAGGAAGCCATTTTATTCTACTGTGGCTGGTGAATTTCAATTATTTTAACCCAAGCAGAGCGGTCCCTTTCTTACTCTCAGATCAAAATCCTAAAATAACATTGGCTGTTGCAAAAATTTTAATTCTTTTTGTCTTTTGGGAAATAAACAGAGATTAAAAATGAAATTTCAGATTCTTATACCGCTCAAGGCACTGAGTTACAGAGCTTTCATTGGACAAAGGAAAGGAAAGGAAGACTGCATTGGGGTGTGTGGCTCAATGGTAAAGCATCTGTTCGGCTTGCAGAAGGCCCCAGGTTCAATCCCTGGCCTTCCAGAGCCTGTTTGGTGTAGTGGTTAGGAGCGCGGACTCTAATCTGGGAGAACAGGGTTCTGGTGTGACCTTGGGTCAGTCACAAGTTCTCTCAGAGTTGTTCTCTCCAGACCAGTTCTCAAAGAGCTCTCTCAGCCCCACATTTCTCACAGGGTGTCTGTGGTGGGGAGGGGAATGGCAAGGAGTTTGTAAGCCGCTCTGAGACTTCTTCGGATAGTGAAGGGCGGGGTATAAATCCAATCTCTTTTTCTTCTTTTAGTTTAGAGAGCTTTTTTTATGGATAGTGAAGTCACTGTCAATAAGGCCTCAGCGGGATCTAATGCCACAGAGTGCACCCTCTAAAGGCGTCATTTCCTTGTGGCTAGCCTGGGCCTTCCAGGTCAAGGCGACCCCCAAGTTATGCAGGCCTTTTTCAAAAAAAACAGGGCAACCTTCCTGGCTACGGGGCTGCCCTTCACCCAAAGCGGCCGTTTTCTCCAGGGGGGCTGATCTCTGCGGTCTGGAGACCAGTTGGAATTCCAGGAGAACTGCAGGCCTCACCCGGAAGTTCGCAACCCTAAATCCCTAAATCCCTAAAACCCTAACTCCTAAGCAGAGTTCCATCCTTCTTGCTCCCACAAAGTCAATAGGCTTGGAAGGGATTGCCCTGTAAGCAGGGCTATTTTGGGGCAGGAACG
>NW_015174890.1:140410-148264 GCF_001447785.1 Gekko japonicus | reverse complement strand
TGGGAGGGCTTCTAATGTCCTGGCCCCACTGCTGGACCTCCTGATGGCACTGGTATTTCTGGCCACTGTGTGACACAGAGTGTTGGACTGGATGGGCCTTTGGCCTGATCCAACATTGGCGTCTCTTATGTTCTTATGTTCTTATGATTGGCTACATTAGGGGTGTGTGGCCTAACATGCAAAGGAGTTCCTGCTACAAAAAAAGGCCCTGGGTTTTGACAACAAACAAGGTAAACGGAATAAGAAGCAAAAGTTGGGTGTGGCTGGATGAGCACACTTCTGGTAACATGGGGGTGCGGCCTAATGTGCTAATGACCTGTGCTGTCAGGGGTGTGGCCTAAGATGCTAATGAGTTTCTGTTGTTGGGTGTGGCCTATTATGCTAATGCGTTCCTGCTGGGCTTTTTCTACCGAAAAAAGCCCTGCCTGTCAGACATATTTATGTTCTCGCTGCTGCAGGAGCCCATGTTTGCGCTATCGCAGATAAAGTGGTCCCCTGAGATCTGACTGCCGCTCGACGGGAAGTCTCTTATTTTTAGAAACGGAAGAAATGCCAAGATAAAGCCCTTTCTGACATTCACTTTGCTAATACCACCTATCCGAATCCTAGGTAGAGCAGATGGTGAAATATAATGTAGCCACTGGGAGGCAAACACAAATTTACTAGCTGTAGGGACAGTCGAGTATTAGGAGGCGAAGGAGGGATAATGGAAGTACATTTTGTTCAAACCGGCTTCTGATGAGGCATAAAATAAAATGTAAATAATTCCTGCTCTGAAAGAAATTAGCATAATGGTTTTGGCATTTGCAATTAGAATGAGCCTTGCATTTTATAACCTAGATTCGAAAATGAGGGAAAGAGTAACACCATTTACCTGGATTTGCAGGAAAGGATTATATCAATTCCATTATCACTGTCAGTAATGAAACACAACTCCGATGCCATTAACATCGTGTGCAATAAAAGAGGGTGTGATTAGTCTCAACTTGGATTTGCAATGAGAAAAGAAAAGAAGGGGGGGGAGGAAGAAAGAAAGCGCCGGGAAGCTGGAGACGAGCAAAGCCGGACGGAAGCACTATTAACCTGGGCTCGCGGTGCATAAAAGTGTCAACGTTACAACCGGAGGTCTGTAATTAAATCGGGGTTAACGGAGTCGACAAAAGGCGCTCATAATTAGGAAGCCTGAGCTTGGCGTTGACCCGGATTCCTGACAAAGATCAAGCCTAGGCTTTTAATTTGCAGCTGTTTGATCTCTGGAGCACACAAAAGGAAAGCGCTGATCGCCATTTGCCTTCCCTGGGCTGGTGAGAGAGGGCTGTTATGATGCCTGACCCTGAGGCCTCGGGGGCTAAGCGGGGTCACCTCCGGCTAGTACTTGGATGGGAGACTGCCCAGGAAGTCCAGGGTTGCTATGCAGAGGCAGGCAATGGCAAGCCACCTCTGCCCTGGCCTGGAAAGCCCATGCTAGCCCAATCTTGTCAGACTCCAGAAGCTAAGCAGGTCAGACCTGCTTAATACTTGGAGGGTTGCTACGGAGAGGCAGGCAATGGCAAATCACCTCTGCCCTGACCTGCAAGGCCCAGGCATGTCCAATCTCGACAGATCTCAGAAGCTAAGCAGGGTTGAACCTGGTTAGCGCTTGGATGGGAGGCCACCCAGGGAGTCCAGGGTTGCTACGCAGAGGCAGGCAACGGCAAACCACCTCTGCCCTGATCTGGAAGACCCAGGCATGTCCAGTCTCAACAGATCTCAGAAGCTAAGCAGGGTTGAACCTGCTTAGCGCTTGGATAGGAGGCCACTGAGGATGTCCAGGGTCGCTATGCAGAGGCAGGAAACGGCAAACCACCTCTGCCCTGACCTGCAAGGCCCAGGCATGTCCAATCTCAACAGATCTCAGAAGCTAAGCAGGGTTGAACCTGGTTAGCGCTTGGATGGGAGGCCACAGGATGCCAAGACGCCCTACGCAGGGTCAGGAAACGGCAAACCACCTCTGCCCTGATCTGGAAGACCCAGGCATGTCCAGTCTCAACAGATCTCAGAAGCTAAGCAGGGTTGAACCTGCTTAGCGCTTGGATAGGAGGCCACCGAGGGAGTCCAGGGTTGCTATGCAGAGGCAGGCAACGGCAAACCACCTCTGCCCTGATCTGGAAGACCCAGGCATGTCCAGTCTCAACAGATCTCAGAAGCTAAGCAGGGTTGAACCTGGTTAGCGCTTGGATGGGAGGCCACCCAGGGAGTCCAGGGTTGCTACGCAGAGGCAGGCAATGGCAGAACCACATCTGGAGGTCTCTTGCCTTGAAAACCCTATGGGGTCACCATAAGTTAAAACAGAATAAGGACTCAACCTCGTCCTGCCCCTCCTTAGCCCGGCTGTCCTTTCCCCCTTCTCATCTAATGTCCTGGCCCCACTGGTGGACCTCCTGATGGCACTGGTATTTCTGGCCACTGTGTGATACAGAGTGTTGGACTGGATGGGCCTTTGGCCTGATCCAACATTGGCATCTGTTATGTTCTTATGTTCTTATCTCACCTCCCTGGTCTCTTTTGTGCTCTCATCTGGGACCCGTGATGTCATAGAGAGCTGGTGTTTTGTTTTTTTTTAAAAAAGCACTGCATAACTTGGGGGCGCCTTGACCTGGATGTCCCAGGCTAACCCAATCTCATCAGGTCTCAGAAGCCAAGTAGGGTCAGCCCTGGTGAGTCCTTGGATGGCAAACCACCAAGGAAGCCCAGGGTTGCTATGCAGAGGCAGGCGTTGGTGAAACCACCTGTGAACGTCTCTCTCGCCTTGAAAACCCTACAGGGACATCATAAGTCGGCTGTGACTTGATAGCATGTCCCACCTCCACGAAGTAGGTGGTCGGCTCTGGTTAGTGCTTGGATGGGGGAGCACCAAGAGAGAGTCCAGGGTCGCTATGCAGAGGCAGGCAGTGGCAAGCCCACCTCTGCCCTGACCTGGAAGGCCCAGGCTTGTCCAGTCTCGACAGATCTCAGAAGCTAAGCAGGGTTGATAGCACGTCCCACCTCCACAAAGTAGGTGGTCGGCTCTGGTTAGCGCTTGGATGGGGGAGCACCAAGAGAGAGTCCAGGGTCGCTATGCAGAGGAAGGCAATGGCAAACCACCTCTGAACGTCTCTTGCCTTGCAAACCCCATAAGGGGTCCTTGTGAACAGTGTTCCCTCTAAGCTGAGTTAGTGTGAGCTAGCTCAGTTTTTTAGCCTCCAACTCACACATTTTTGTCTTAGGTCAGGAAGGATGGCTCCAGAGCAAACTAATTTATGCAGTAAGGGTAAAGGTTCCCCTTGCTCAAAAGCCAGTCAAATCCGACTCTAGGGTTGCGGTGCTCATCTCCGTTTCAAAGCCGAAGCGCTTTTTGACGCTCTCCACCACCACCATTTTGATGCCAAAAAAGGACGCTTCAAAATGGGGGACTGGGAACGAATGAGCCACAAATATAATGTGAACATGGAACTGTTTGGGGGGGCAGGTACGACCCCAGATCCCCCTCCCCCTTGGCACTCCCCTGTGCCAAACCAAGCATCCAACAGGCCTGGCAGGACCGCAGAGCCGCCTTCTGCATTTCGTCCCGTGCTTTTCCGCTGAGCTCTCCTGGTCCACTCAGGGCTTTTACTTTTGCTAGAACGAATGCCCATTCGACGGTGGTGAGGAGGCGCTGCGTTTTGCCTCTTTCCTACTCTGATAGGATTTGCTCTGCCTCGCTTGCTAAAACAGATTCCGTCTCTCCTATTTTATCGGAATGCCCTCTATATTCGAATCTAAGGTGCCGTTTTATTCTACCGCGGCTGGTGCATTTCAGTGCTTTTAATCCACGCAGGGTAGTGTAGTCCCTTTCCTGCTTTCGGATCAAATTCCTAAAATAACCTTGGAGGTTGCGAAATAATGTTTATTCCTTTTGTCTTTTGGGAATAAACTGCGATTGTAAACGAAATTTCAGATTCGTATGCTGCTACGGCACGGAGTTATAGATCTTTTCCTGGGGAAAGGAAAGGAGACCCACACACCAGTCAGCTAATTAATAGCACTAATTTAATAGCTGGCAGTTCCAAAGCCTTCCATTCAATGACCTCTGGACCTTTCAGGTGGTCCGCCTGACAATCAGCTTTCTGGCTGTTTCCCCTTCAGCAGGGGTGTCGAACTCATTTGTTATGAGGGCCAGATCTGACCTAAATGAGACCTTGTTGGGCCGGGCCATGTGTGTGTCATAAAATGTCATGCCAGGTAGCGGAGATATAAACTTTATAAAGGACACAAACACAAAGGGTTTTTTTAAAAAACTTAAAATAAAAACATGCTTAAAACATGAGCACTCTTGCAATATTTTATTTATTTGTGCCTGATAACTGACACCTCTTGCTCTGAATTCTTGCATCAAAATGTCTGTGCTGTTGCAATCTTGAGTAGGCTGTTCAGGTGTGTATCTGTCAGCCGCAAACCTACGATGACGCAGCAGCAGCAGAACTGGAAGAAGCAGGAGATGGCCAGTTCCACTGTGGGCCCGATAGAAGCCCTCCGGGGGGCTGATCCGGCCTCCGGGCTGCATGTTTGACACCCCTGCCCTTCAGGGTAGGAGAGGAGGGGAGAGATCGCTCCATGGTTGCCCTTGGCCTTTGCTGGTGCAGCCACACACCCTTAAGGTTGCTGGGTAGTCGGATGTTACTGAGCATGTCCCAGGCACGACGTGGGTTTCCAAGTCCCTGCCAGCAACTGGCAGGGGGTGGGGTGGGGGTAACTACCGGGAGTAGCAGGGAAGCTCCCGCCAACAAGCTGCAACATGCCGACGTCACTGCCACATGACCTGGAAGGGACACCGATGTGTTGTGGATGTCAGAGCAATGCTCTGATTTTGGGGCAAGAACTCGGCTTCTATCATAGAGTTCTTGCCCAAATATCAGAGTGTCACCCCGATGGCCCCAACGTAATGATGTCACAGGTCACATGGGCAGTGAACACAGGCACGTCACTGCACATTGGTTGGATCTCCCTCTTTTGGGGAGAAGATCCAGCTGGCCCAGCTGACTGGCGGTGTTGCGGTGGGTCCTGGTGGTGGGGGACCCCCCCCTTCCACCAGGGGTTCTGGTAAGCTTAGGGATGACTAGGGCCTTTAAAAGTCTTGGAGGCAGGCTCGTAGCCAGGATTTTTTTAATTGGGGGGCCTTTAAATAAGTCAGGGGGCACCCTGCACAGACCCCTGTGCACACCTCCAAGGGAGTGACTGGGCTGGATGGGAAGTCAGGGGGCCTTGGTGGTAAGTCAGGGGGCCAGGCCCCGATATGCCCCAATGTAGCTACGGGCCTGCTTGGGGGGTGGAGACTGAGGAGGACACACCAGCTCAGGCTTCTGGCACAGAGGAGAGACCAGCTCAGGGAGAGGAGCTCGAATAGGGCGATGCTCAATCCCCACCTCCCTGTGCTTGAGGCTGTCAGCAAGCTGCCAATATGTTTTCTTATTCTCTGAGTTTGCGCTTATCTCTTCCTATGTATGCGCTTGTCTGCTTTCACTTTCCCATGTATGCCCGTTGACGTGCTTAATTGCCTAGTTGCAGGAACGTCCGTATCTCTCAAGGTTGCAGGTGGTTGCTGGCGAGTAGTAGCTTGGGTGATCTCATGGTACTATCCATGAGAAGCGAACATGTTATGATTATCTAGGAGCGTTGCTTCCCAGGCTCAATGGTGCGCGCAGGAAACCCCGCAATTGGGCCTCAGCGTTTTGAATTTACTATAATCTATTGTGTGCCATGCTTTTGCCTCATTCTGAACAGTAATCCTGTTGTGCACCTATTGCTTCAAATAAAGTAAAACCTTTCCTGCAAGCGTGTACTTCGTTGATGCGATGGGAGTCTGACAGAGGCCAAGAGAAAGCTCTTAATACAAGTCAGATTCTGGAACACGACAGCCACGGCTTACAGCAGGACAGGAACTTCTCCTGCCGAGTTCCTTAAAAGTGAGAACCCGACTCCAGATCAGCATTTTACACAGTCCGCTCTTAGTTCACCTCTCCGGCGATTCTCGGCGCACACAAGTGACAAATTCTACTCATCACTGTTCCCTCTCAGCTGAGCTAGTGTGAGCCAACACAGTTTTTATAGTCTCCGGCTCACACATTTTCGTCTTAGCTCAGGAAGGGTGACTCCAGAGGCAAACTAATTCATGCAGCAGCCAAGTCGCTCACCCACAGCTTGAATGTCAGATGCTCACAAAGAAGAACTTTTGCTCACTCCACTCCACAGCTTACAGGGAACATTGCCTGCCACCTAATCCTGAACATAATTTTTTAACGTCAGCGTACAACGTTCCCTCTGCAACAACACGAGACACCACGACAACCTAAGCGCTACAGATTTCGGGAGCACCGGCTCTTAACTAGTTTCTTTAAAAACCGGATGATCCCCTGTTCGGAAACCGAGTTCTCATTCTGTAAACTGAAGTTTGCACGCACGGCAACGTTTAAGCCCCTCCAACTCCGAATGCACCCCCAATGCCAGCGTAATGTTACATGGAGTGAAACCGTATCCCTGGTCGCCCCCATACTCTCTGGCGAGGGACCGGATCATGACCTCTCCTTCTGATTAGAACGCCATATGGACGCATGCCAGATGCATATCAATTCCACCTGGGAGATGTTATGTTGTTTCAATAATTACCCCAATTGCACTTGGGTGGGTGAGGTCTTTTTTTGCTTCTTTCACCAACTCCACTCGAGACAGGAAAGAAGAAAAAAGCCCAAGCGGTTTTTCAAGGAATCGCCGATTCTGTATGTGATTTTGGTTTCCTGCCGTACGCTAATAAATCAGCCTGTCTTACCTTTTTCTTCCCCTTTGTTTTCTTGATTGCTTTTATCGACTTCGGGAGCCAGGGGCTCTTCCTCGATTTTCTCCTCTTTGGTTATCGAAGAATCTGAACAGGAAGGGAGGACATGGACGTGGTAAGTTCCACGGTTACATCTGACAATAGCACTACAGATAAGATTAGAATTTCAACAGCCAAAGAACCTCCTCAGGAAACAGGAAACCTCCTCAGGAAACAATCCACATGCAAAAGAACCTCCTCAGGAAACAGGAAACCTCCTCAGGAAACAGGAAACCTCCTCAGGAAACAATCCATATGCAAAAGAACCTCCTCAGGAAACAGCTAATCCATATGCAAAAGAACCTCCTCAGGAAAGCTCCTCCATTAGCATGTTTCCCAGCCTGGGGAACTCCTACAAGATAATGACTCAGCCCTACCCCACCTTCCTGAGTAGATATAAATGACCTGCCTATCATTTTCCTTCTCACCTTGACACAGAAAGTACTCCCTCTTTCTGTGTTATACCTCTGAGGATGCCAGTCGTAGCTGCTGGTGAAACGTCAGGTCCTACAATGCCAAGACCATGGCTAGACAACCGGGAAAATCTACAACAGCTAATTCCACGGTTATCTTTAGCTGAGTTGAGTGTTTATTTATTTATTCCCTGTTTTTTCCTCCCCAATTAGGACCCAAAGCTGCTACAATTTATTTATTTATTTATTTCTCATATTTTTACCCCGCCCTCCCAGCCAATGCCGGCTCAGGGTGGCTTATATAAAACCAGCACATCTCCTTTATAAATAAAAGCCGAATGGTGGTGGCACTTCTCTAGAACATTCCACACGCTCCAAAATCAGTTCGCTCTCTGATCTGTCATTCAGAGGGTCTCCCTATCCACTGGCTGCCTCCAACATTCTAAACAGTTTGTTTTCCTCTCCCCCCCATAGCCAGTCAGAACACAGAGGTTATTTGCATATGCAGCCTCATTGGCCTTTGCCTCGGAACACAGAGGTCGTTTGCATATGCAACTTGATTGGCTTTTGCCTCTA
>NW_015174890.1:131738-140364 GCF_001447785.1 Gekko japonicus | reverse complement strand
TATGACAGCCAATGTGACGTAGCAGTCAGGGCTTCAGAGCATGGGAGAGGCTGCAGGTGTGTGGGGGGTGGAAAGCTGAAGAGTGAGGGGGAAATAAAGGTAGGTGGATGGTTGGCTGGGAAGGAGATAGGGTTGCCAACTCCAGGTGGGAAATTCCTGGAGATGTGAGGGATGGAGCCTGGAGAGGGTGAGGTTTCAGGAGGTGTGGGACCTCGGACAGGTACAAAGCCATAGACTCCACCCTCCAAACCAACTATTCCCTTCTGGAAAACCATCGTCAATCTCCAGGTGAGGGCTGGAGACCACTCAAAATTACAACTGCTCTTTAGGGTAGCAGAGATCAGTTCCTCTGGAGAAAATGGTAGACTCAGTGTCATTATACCCTGCTGAGGTCGCCACAGCAAATTGACACTGAGTGTCCAAGGCCAGGGCATTCGCCCAGAGCCTCTTTCTAGTGGTCGTTGTATTTATTTCCACAACGGGCCTTTTTCCTAGTTTACAATAAAATAATTAAAACATATAAAATGCTGCTAAAACCAGTTAACAATGATGCACTAAGTGCTCGTATTGTTGTTGGTGGATCAACGGTGGCGATCATATTAGTTCTTTCTACTTATAAGCGGTTCCTAGGTTTACTCCAGGAGTCTTTCAAGCGGCTAGCACAGGCTGATATAGATTCCAGAGACAGCAGGGCTTCCTGTCCAAGTTGTTGATGATGTTCAATAGTGGTGGCGGCTCCAAAAACCTAGCGGAAGAGCTCCGTTTTACAGGCCCTGCGGAACTGTAAAAGGTTCCGCAGGGTCCTAATCTCTTCTGGGAGCTCGTTCCACCAGATGGGGCCACCACTGGGAATGCCCTGGCCCTGGTTGTTGATAGCCTGGCCTCCTTAAGACTTGGGAGGGCCAATCGGTTCTGGGCCCCTGGATGCAGTGCTCTCTGGGGAATATGTGGGGGAAGGCAGTCCCTAAGATACGTAGGCCCCTGACCATAAAGGGCCTGTGAGATGGGTATCTGCCCTTGTTTGGAGCTGTGCATGGAAGTAGCCCATCAGCACAGGTGTCATCCTCCAGAGGTACAAACGGTGCGCCCTCAGGCAGTTTTGGGCACAGGGGGAAGGCTGAAACTGAAACTCCTACTCTCCCCCATCTCATGGTCCAGATCCAAACCACAGCCATGCAAACTCAGGAAAAAAAAGTTCCCCTGCTCCTCACCTCCAACTGTCGGAGTTGAAGTCAGACCAGGGGAACTCAGACCCCTCAGACCGAGAGTCACCAACATGGTGCCCTTGGGCGATATCGTGCCCGCTGACACCTTTTAGAAAGTGAGCAGGGCCCAGTGGGGCTTTTGCCCAGCAAGGCTTTTAATTGGCTGTGAAGATTAAAAAAAACAAATACATTACTTTGGAAGCATCTGCCACCACAGCTCAAGGATCAGTTATGGTGTGACTGACGGTAAGCTGAGAGAGCCACCGTGTGGCTGGCTCCGCCTCCTGGGGCAGCCATTTTGTGGCTATGCCCACCATACTGTGTCAGAATTCCAAAAGTGACCACAGGATCAAAAAGTTTGGGGACCCCTGCCCTTGATATTACAAACTGTAACATGTAGTTTTGTTCTAAGAAATGGGATTTATCTGGAATGATGTAATTCCTTCTAGTTTTGTATCCAGAACATAACCAAAAGAGGAGCTTTGCTCATAAGTCACACTCTCTAGGTAGAGTGAAACAATTTTACAAACCCTGAAAAAAGAAGAAGAAGAAGAGATTGGATTTATACCTGGCCCCACTGATGGACCTCCTGATGGCACCTGGTATTTTTGGCCACTGTGTGACAGAGTGTTGGACTAGATGGGCCATTGGCCTGATCCAACATTGGCTTCTCTTATGTTCTTATGTACCCCGCCCTTCACTACCCAAAGGTGTCTCAGAGCGGCTTACAATCTCCTTTCCCTTCCCCTCCCCACAACAGACACCCTGTGAGGTCGGTGGGGCTGAGAGAGCTCTTGACAGAAATTGCTCTTTTTTCAAGAACAGCTCTTATCAGAACTATGGCTTGCCCAGGTTCATCCAGCCAGGTGCAAGTGGAGGAGTGGGGAATCAAACCCGGTTCTCCCAGATTAGAGTCCGCACACTTAACCACTACACCAAAAGGCCACGTTTAGTAACAAGTTAGGCATCAGAATCCCTTTTTTTTTCCTTCTCTTTCTTGCTCATACTCATGAAGCGCGGGCAAATACCTTCGGCTTCCATGTAGGAGATCTGAGAATCCGTCTGGGTGTTCATTTCGTCCTCTGTGGATTCATCCGGGAGTCCTGCTAATCAATTGAGGATTTGGAGAAATCACATCAGTGTGATGCTTATGTGAACATAAATGTAGTTTTTAAGACATCAAAATGTAATTGCACATCTGAAAAACTTACACATGCACATATGCACACATGCACACCAGTAATTAGGATAGGGGTATGCAACAGCAGATTTTCTGGGATCATTGAGAGGTTTGAGCACACCGAAGGGAGGGGCCATGGCCAGCCCTCCCTCTGAGCTGTGGAGTCTTGTGAGAGAGAAAAAATTCTACTTTGTCAGTTCCTGGCATTAAAGTTGTGAGCGAGCAACCTGGCTACTGCATAGAATGTTCAGAGTTGGGAGGGACCTTGCAGGTCATCTAGCCCAACCCCCTGCACTCTGCAGGAGCAGAACTGAAAGATAGCCCTTACAACATACCCGAAAGATGGTCGTCCAGCCTCCGCTTGAAAATGTCCCGCAAAGGAGCATCCACCACCTCCCGAGGCAGTCTGTTCCACTGCTCAACCACTCTTACAGTCAATACTCCCTCCAAGCTGTGAGCAAAAATGCTACTTTGTGAGCTACTGGCATTAAAGTTGTGAGCGAGCGATTTGGCTCCGTTTGCTCTGGAGCCCTCCTTCCTGAGCTGAGACAAAAATGTGTGAGCTGGAGGCTAAAACACTGTGAGCTAGCTCACACTAACTCAGCTTAGAGGGAACACTGGCCATGGCTCTGTGGTAGATCATCTGCCTGGAATGGAGAAGGTCCCAGGTTCAATCCCCGGCATCTCCTGTTGAAAGGACCAGGAGCAGGTGATGTGAAAGATTATATTACATTACATTACACTTTCAGCTTATATACCGCTCCTTCCCGAGGGCTCGGAGCGGTTTACAGAGAACATTTAAACCATTCTAACTAGGGCCACAGTGCAAGGGGAGAGATGAGTGCCTACCAGGCACCCGCAGCAGGGTTTTTTCTTTGTTGGTCTTTCGTGGTGGGTTCTTTCCGTTTCAAGGCGACGGTGTCTCGGCGGAGGTCTTTCTCCCCATAGCGACTCCTTCTGGAGTAGTTCTCACGGCACGCGACTATGCGACGGCTGTAGCAACTGGCCTCCATCCCATTGGCTCCGACCGTGCCATGTCGTCACATCGCCGCATCTCCTGGACCAATCTCTGCCTGGGTCGCTCGTTGCTTGATGCCGGATTACCGCCATGTTTGCCGGATCACCACCCGTCACCACCGCTCAGCCGCCGCCACTGCTGCACACCAATCCATTGGAAGGAGGGTGCCCCCCGCTCCTAGGAGCGGCTACCCATTTATCTACGTGCCTAGGGCTTTCGAACCGCTGGGTGGGCGGGAGCTGGGACAAGGACCGGGAGCTCACCGCGGACGCGGTGGGACTCCAACAGCCTTGTGGCTGTTCGGTGGTAGATTACTGCAGGCTTTTACAGCTTGCGCCACCGCTCCCTTTTCCTAACAACCCAGAGAGCTGCTGCCAGTCTGGGTAGACCATAGGGGACCTTGATGGAGCCATGGTCTGAGTCACTATTAGGGAGGTCCATGAATGTATGAGAAGTTAGAGACCCAGCCTCCGTCTACTGTTGGACAACCTAAAATTCCCCATCAGAGAATTCCTCCTGTTAGCCCGCACTTATGACTGACACTTGGACTCTGTTAAAGAACAGATCTATAAACTGTGATCAGGCGTTGTGTGCTTATTTGGTGACCTTGGATCAATACTGTTATAACTGGAAGGTCAGATTCCTTTTTGCTTATGTCAGAGATTACGGCACTCGAACCGAATCATTTGCAACACCTATCGATTGAAAGTTGCGGTCCTTTCCCTCGGGCATCGAGGGCCAGCAGTGTTCCCTCTAAGCTGAGTTAGCTCATAGGTTTGGGTTTTTTTAGCCTCCGGCGCACATACTTTTGTCTTAGCTCAGGAAGGATGGCTCCAGAGCAGTGTTCCCTCTAAGCTGAGTTAGCATGAGCTAGCTCACAGTTTTTTAGCCTCCGGCTCACACATTTTTGTCTCAGCTCAGGACGGAGGGCTCCAGAACAAACTAATCTATGCAGCAGCCAAATCCCCTGCTCACAACTTTAATGCCAGTAGCTCACAAAGTAGAATTTTTGCTCACAGGGCTCCATAGCTTAGAGGGAACTTTGCTCCAGAGCAAACTAATTTATGTAGCAGCCAAATTACTCGCTCACAATTTTAATGCCAGCAGCTCACAAAGTAGAATCTTTGCTTACAAGACTCCAAAGCTTAGAGGGAGCGTTGATGACCAGGCAAGGGGAAAAGTGGGGTTTTGTAGCCCTCGGAACCCAAGACCCCACCTGGTTCATTATCAGTAAACTACAGAAAAACATACCAACTGGCTGGTCCTGTTCGCCGACAGCGTCAGGCGGTGGGTGGGGTTCTTGTGTCGCTTTGGAATGTTGGGATGAATCTAACAGGTAAGAGAAAGACAAAGCAGGCAATAATTCTGTATGGGTTTCCTACTGGACACAGTTGATAGACAGACTCCAACAGGAGTAGGGTCGGCAGGTCCCAACTGGCAACCGGCGGGGGATGGGGGGACTTACCAGGCACGGGAGGGAGGCCAAGGCTGTTGGAAATATGTGTGTTGCAAGGTCTAAATTCAGTCATCATATGGTTAATGTGTTTACCTTGTGTGCTATTGTTTACACTGACCTGGAAGGGAGCCTGGCACAAAGCCAATGGAGAGAAAGCCCGGGAAAATGAAGCCTGTTTACTAACAAACATTGGTTAATGTATTTAGGTGATTTCCTTCCAGGGTCAAGAAGAATCTCCATTACCAACAGTGTGGTCAGCCAGTCTGTTGTTGTACTTGTAACAGCAAGGATGTAGTCTTAAGTGTTTTCGAAAGCAAGTAGATAAATAGGTACCACTTCAGTGGGAAGGTCACAGCGTTCCGTGGGCCTCGGTGTTTAGTCATGCCGGCCACATGACCACGGAAACGTCTTCGGACAGCGCTGGCTCTTCGGCTTGGAAACGGAGATGAGCACCGCAACCCTAGAGTCGGATTCGACTGGCTTTCGAGCAAGGGAAACCTTTCCCTTTCCCTTTAGAAATAAAGATTTTTACATAGAAAGAATATGCCTCCAGGGAACTAAGATCCATTGCAAGCTCTGAATATCTAACTATTTTTACCAAATTTTCCAACACAGGCTACATCACTGTTGATCCGGCGATGTACCGGAAGTGACATCATCACACTGTGCTGTTCTGGCAATGCTCTGGTATTTGGGCAAAAACTCTATGGTAAAAATGCCTTCTACTATATAGTCGACTCCTCCCCCAAATACCAGAGCATCGGTACGATGTCAGCAACATGATGACATCACTTCCGGTACAGGCTGGAAGTGATGTCGCTATGTCACCAGTGACATAGCCTGGGACTCCCTCCTGCTCCTGGTAAGTCCCCCCCACCGGCCAGCTGATTGGTTGCGGGGGGATCCTCTGCTTCCAGCTTGGGGGGGGGGGTTTGCTACCCTAAACGGGAGTGAATTTATTTCAAACGATACTAACACAGTCACACGTTATGTTAAGTAATTCTTAACACAATTTTGATACGAACGTATAAATCGATATACTCGGGTGGCAAGGCTGAGCCAATAGATCAAGGAAACAGATTTTTAAAAAAACAACACAAAACCCCTTGAGTGATTAAAAAGTGTTCCCAAGTAATGGGGAGGACGTTTACAAAAAGGGGGGGGCAGGTCCTTTTCTGTGATGGCCCCTTACTGGTGGAACGAGCTCCCGGATGACATCAGGGCCCTGCGGGACCATTTAGAATTCCGCAGGGCCTATAAAATGGAGCTTTCGATTAGGGAGCCGCCTTTTAACATCAAGGCCCTGGTCCCAACATCAACATCGGCAGCAACTTGACAAACAAGAGCCTGGCAGAAGCCTGGACTATGGCGGTAGGTGACCGTTCCAGTGTTGAGAGAACGCCACCATCTCTTATTAACACCTATGTTCTGAGAATGTATGATTTCATATGCTGTGATTTTAATTTAATTCTGGTGTTTTAACATATTCTGGTGTGCATATATATATATGGGTCATTTCCTGCAGGAGTGCACAGGAGCGGAGCTCCAGCAGTAAGGAGCCCAGGGGGCCGGGAACATGCAACAAGCCCCACCCCCTGCTCCCAGCAGCCCTCAGTCAGAGCAAGAAGCAGCCAGGTAAATTGCAGAGCCCCCGCGGCCCCCGGTCCAAAACAGTCCAGTGGCACCTTTAAGACCAAGTTTTATTCAGGTACAAGCTCTCCCTCCTCTGTGAGGACAGATCCACACGTTCCCCCCCCCCCAATAGCTAGCAATCCAAAATGGTCCAGTGGAGCCTGAGCGGTGGGTGTTGCCTTCTGACACATGTCCGGTGATGTCAGGGGTTGGTGTGGCATATGCAAATAAGTGATGCTAATGAGTTATGCTAATAAGCTCCTGCACCTCTTTTTCTATAAAATGACCCCTGGGTGGCTCTAACTTAAGTGGGTCTAAGTCCAGTGTAGGGTTGCAAGCCCCCAAGTGGGAGTGGGGGACCCCCCAAATTGGTGGGCTACCTCTCGGCACAACATCCCCAGTGTGATGACAACATATGGAAGTGATGTTATCATACGGGGGATGCTGCATGGCGACACTCTAGTGTTTTGGGCAAAACTCTAAGGTAACCATAGAGTTTCGCCCAAAATACTAGAGTTGCCACACGGCATGCCCAGTGTGATGATGTTATTTCTGTGTGATGTCATCAAGCTGGGGATATTGTGTACGGTGACATCACACACACCCCGCACTCTCGTTGATTTTAATTTAATTCTGGTGTTTTAACGTATTCTGGTGTGTGTATAGATGATAGATAGATAGATAGATGATGATGATAGATAGATAGATAGATAGATAGATAGATAGATAGATAGATAGATACATGATAGATAGATAGATAGATAGCAATGCGGCAGAGGAATGATGTAGGGGGGATGTTAGTGTATAATGAAACTACATCTAGAGTGCTAGACCTTCCTCTAACCTGTCCTTCTTAATGATCTTTGATGACTTTTCTTTGGTCTTTTGGTAATGAACTGTATTTTTCAGTTTATAGACTTGAGCAGTATAGTCCTTTCTGCCCCAGACAACCAACGCCCCTCCCTTATCAGCTGGTTTGATGATAATGTCTTTTCTGTGCTCTGTTTTCCCCCCCCCCAATAGCTAGCAATCCAAAATGGTCTAGTAGAGCCTGAGCGGTGGCTGTTGTCTTCTGACACACTTCCGGTGATGTCAGAGTGTGTGGCATATGCAAATAAGTGATGCTAATGAGTTATGCTAATGAGCTCCTGTACCTCTTTTTCTACGAAATGACCCCTGGGTGGCTCTAACTTAAGTGGGTCTAAGTCCAGTGTAGGGTTGCCAGACCCCAAGTGGGAATGGGGGATCCCCCAAATTGGTGGGCTTCATTCTGCCGCTGACCTACTGCTTGGCACACCCATCTCTCGGCACAACATCCCCAGTGCGATGACAACATATGGAAGTGATGTCATCATACGGGGGATGCTGCATGGTGACACTCTAGTGTTTTGGGCAAAACACTTAGGTAACCATAGAGTTTCACCCAAAATACTAGAGTTGCCACACAGCATGCCCAGTGTGATGATGTTATTTCTGCGTGATGTCATCAAGCTGGGGATATTGTGCATGGTGACATCACACACACCCCGCACTCTCGGAGAGCTCTCCCCCCACCCCCCGCCGGGGAGCAAAGAGGATCTAGCAACTCAACTCCGATGAAAGAGCTGGTTAATTTGAAGGAAGAATTCAAACCTTAACATTGTCTTCATTCAAAAAAACCCAACAACTTGTATTTTCACAAAGCTTGACCAGTTTTTATTAACTTATTCCCTGCTTTACTTCGCTTACCTATGTGTAACTTAAGTCCGATATCACAGCCCTGTTTGGTTATTTTTCCTGTTCGAGATCTGATTTTTTTAAAAAAATAATATTGCGTTTTTAAAATATCCTAACAGACTGACTCTGGGATTACAAGACTACTAATGTCATATTTTAAAATGGTTCTCCAAATGGGACAGTACCCAATTATTGTTTGCTTATTTATCCCCCACTTTATTTCTCAGTGCCAAGTGGCTTACAACGTAAGACCATCAGAAGAGCCCTGCTGGATCAGACCAGTGGTCCATCTAGTCCAGCATCCTGTCTCACACAGCGGCCAACCAGTTCCTCTGGAGGGCCAACAGCAGGGCAGAGAGGCCGAGGCCTCCATAAGAACATCAGAAGAGCCCTGCTGGATCAGACCAGGGGTCCATCTA
>NW_015174890.1:116255-131575 GCF_001447785.1 Gekko japonicus | reverse complement strand
AGTTTTTGGCCGACCCCTAGAGCCCCCCCCCCCCCGCAACGTGCCTGGCATGTTGACGTCACCTCTGGGTGATGTCATTGCGACAGGCACGTTGCAGCCACAGAGCTCTTCCAGGGACGGAGCTGCCCCGTCGGCCAGCTGGCCGGTGGGTGGATTGGGGGGGCTCAAGTCGAGGAACCACCGCCCCCATCATGGGGATGGCAACCCTAAACAATTGACAGAAACTGTACTGTAATCTTACCATAGAGTTTCTGGCAATTCCTAGAGCTACCCTTCTAAATTCCGAGTAGCTTTCGGAATCTCCAGGAGCTCTATGATCCGAACGTCCAGTAAGGAGCCGAGGCCTTGTTTTTCTTTTGAAGATTACGTCCCTCCCTCACTTTCCACCTACGGATCAGCTGAGAATTGGCGGGCTACAGATGCAATTGGCTGGAGGTCCCCTGCCATAAACCAGCAAATGGGAAACCTAACGACTGTCTATGAGTTGGGTTAGGGTGAGAGTGACTGGCCCATGGTCACTCGGTGAACTTCCACGGCAGTGTTAGTATTTGGACCACCTAGCTCCTAGTCCAATACTCTGCCATCCTGGCTTTCACAAAATAAATGCAGAAGCACGGGAACACCAAGGTTTGAGTGGTGTGTGCATTAATGAAATTGTGTCTCCAACGGTAATCAGGTATCAAATTATATATCCATTCTAATCTGTAGGAGCTGGAATTAGGCATCGCAGGAAACGAAATTAGTATAGATTCTTCATTAAGAATCTACTCTAATGTCTGTAGCCATACTAAATCTTCACAAATCATTTCCATGAACTTGTGTTTTATAGAATTCCGCCTAATCGTGGGCAGCAGGCCAAGGAATGCAGCGTAAGCATCAGCTACCTAAGCTTGCCAAAAACTATCTTTGCGGGATGTATGAGAGACCTGGGTAGTTAACATCTGATCCAGATTTAATAATCTGCAAAGCAGGTACGCATCAAAGTTTGTGGTTTTAATTAACGGCAAATAATTCCCGGAGGCAAATATTTAATTACCTACACAGCTTCTTTGATGGGAATTGCAAAAACGTTTATAAAGTCAACTTTTGAAGTAGAACGGTACGTATGCACATTTTTCAAATTATCAGTGTCAAAGCTTCTCAAACTAATCCACTGCGTTCTAGTAATCTTATTTTGAATGTGAAATGCTTCCCCCCCCCCTTAATACCATCAAAATAATAGTGTGCGAGAGACGGTGCCATTTTGGAATTAAATCACAGAGACAGAATGAGCCAGAAAGGCCATTAAAACATTCTAAACAATCCCGATTACAGCGTGCTACAAGCGGCGAGTGCGCGTGCGGCGGAAAGGAACCTATAAAGAAACAGATCAAGTTGGGCGCGCACACGCACAAAGCTACCAGAACGCTGTAGTTTTATAAAACTATGCACTGTGTCGAAATGTGCTTGGTTTGCAAATTAAGCATGCATGAATATTGGTGGGGACAATGACACCTCAAGGGTTGCTAAATTCCAGGTCGGGTTGCCAGGTGGGGGAGTCCCTCTCTCCGGGAGTGCTCTATGGTAACCATAGAGGGTTTTTTTCTTGAATGATAGAGCGTCCCCCCACAACATGCCCTGCGCGATGATGTGACCTCCGGATCCAGGCCAGCAGATCGGGGTCCTTGAAAGTGGGCAGGGGCATCCCCAAATCCCCAGGAATGTCAACTTGGAGCTGGCAACCCTACCCTCCCACCCCCTGCTGGTGGCCAGAGAGGAGCTGGCAACCCTAGGGTGGTCTGTGTGGCATTATGCCCCGCTGAGGTCCCTCCCCTCCCCCAAACCCCACCTTCCCCAAACCTCGCCCCCAAATTTTAAGAAATTTCCCAATCCAGAGTTGGGAACCCTAAGTCTCTGGCCTTCTTCCAGCCTAAGGACCCTTTCTTCGACGGAAGGCATTACTCCGTGTTGGGAAGAAGGGACTGCGCAATGTTTAGGGACGCCAGCCTCCAGGTGGGGCCTGGGGATCCCCCAGAATTACAGCCCATCTCTAGACTACAGAGGTCAGTTCCCTTGGAGTAAATGGATGCTTTGGAGGGTGGACTGTATGGCATTGTGCCCCACTGAGGGCCCTGTCCTCCCCAGGGGAGTGGGGGGATACATGCCAATATGGACAACTAGAATATGGCTGGGATCTCAAGACCTATGGAGGAGGAGGAAAAGGAGGAGAAGGAGGAAGAAGAAGAAGAGATTGGATTTATACCCCACCCTTCACTACCCGAAGGAGTCTCAGAGTGGCTTACAAACTCCTTCCCCTTCCCCTCCCCACAACAGACACCCTGTGAGGTGGGTGGGGCTGAGAGAGCTCTGACAGAAACTTCTCTTTTTCAAGGACAGCTGCGCCAGAACTGTGGCTTGCCCAAGGTCATCCAGCAGCTGCGAGTGGAGGAGTGGGGAATCAAACCTGGTTCTCCCAGATTAGAGTCTACACTCTTAACCACTGCACCAAACCACTACACACTAACTCAGCTTACTATCTATCAGTAGTAATACTAGTTTATCCCACTCTGACCTTCCTGGGAAACAAGATATAATGGTCTTCAGAAATCTTTTGCGCTCTGCCTCAAATCTTGGACACCAGAATGTGACATGGGACAAAATCCTCAATGGATCTATAGTCAAAAGAGCAGACTTTTTCATAATGACCTTATACAAGGCATTCATTCATACGTTTATCTTGGCTCTTGCACAGGTTAAAACTGTTCACAAAACAGATCTAGAAGAAGAAGAAGAGATTGGATTTATACCCTGCCCTTCACTCGGAGTCCTAGAGCATCTTACAGACTCCTTTCCCTTCCCCTCCCCACAACAGACACCCTGTGAGGGAGGTGGGGCTGAGAGAGCTCTCTCGAGAACTGCCCTTGAGAGAACAGCTCTGAGAGAACTTGTGACTGACCCAAGGTCGCACCAGCAGCTGCATGTGGAGACGTGGGGGAATCAAACCCGGCTCTCCCAGATTAAGAGTCCGCCGCTCCTCACCGCGACACCAACCTGGCTCAATGGACCAAAGCAGTATGTTTAAAACATGCACAGCCAATCAGATCTCCAATGGCCAATCAGAAGCCGAGTTGGGCAAAACCCCCACCTGGCTCCGCCCACTTTCTAAAAACACCTGTGGGTGCCAGGGGTGGTGTGGGTGACCACGGTGGAGCCCTTGGGCCCCACCTTGGGCATCCCTGGAATCGACAATATCGACCTTGCCGGACCGAGGGCCTGAGTCAATCCAAGGCAGGTTCAGGTGTTCATTTGTTCAGTGTGCTAAATAATAAACAGATTAGCCATAAACCAAGCAGTGTCCTGCTCCTCCCACCAACCCGAATCTTTACATATTTACTTCATGTTCTTAAACCTATTGTTAGGGTATTATTTTAAATCTTTTGGGTGGGTGGATACACCGCCCATCAGCAATGCTCCCTCTAAGCTGTGGAGTCTTGTGAGCAAACATTCTACTTTGTGAGCTGCTGGCCTTAAAGTTGTGAGCGAGCGATTTGGCTACTGCATCAGTTAGTTTGCTCTTCTGGAGCCATCCCTTCCCGAGCTAAGACAAAAATGTGTGAGCCGGAGGCTAAAAAACCGTGAGAAGAAGAAGAGGAGGAGGAGGAGGAGGAGGAGGAGATTGGATTTATACCCCTCCCTTCACTCCCCAAAGGAGTCTCAGAGCGGCTGACAATCTCCTTTCCCTTCCCCTCCCCACAACAGACACCCTGTGAGGTAGGTGGGGCTGAGAGAACTCTTTCGAGAACTGCTCTTGAAAGAAGATGAGTGAAGTGGCGAGCAGCGATGGCAAGGAGGCGCAACACCAGCGGTGGATTGGATGACGGCGGAGGCGGAGCCAGAAGACGCAGGAATGTAGAAGCGCAGGCGTGGCGGAGCCTAAAGGACGTAGCCGGGGCCGGACTGATGCGAACCATGCGCCACATGGGCCCGCCGGAAAAAACAGCCGACTCCGAAGGCCACAGGAAGAGAAACAGCCGAGCCAAAGCCAGGCCGAGCCAAAGCCAAAAAAAAGAAAGAAAGAAAAAAGCCGAAGAACAGCGAGTCCCACCATTTGGTGCCGGTAGGGCAGTCCCCACCCCTGACGATGTGGCCATAGATAGGGATAAATGAAACTGTGTAAGCCGCTCAGAGACCCCTCGGGGTATGAGCGGGATATAAGTCGAAAGCATAAACAAACAAACAAACAAACAAACAGCTCTGACGGAACTATGGCTTACCGAAGGTCATCCAGCAGGTGCAAGTGGAGGAGTGGGGAATCAAACCCGGTTCTCCCGGATTAGAGTCCGCGCACTTAACCACTACACCAAACCACTACACACTAACTCAGCTTAGAGGGAACCCTGCCCATCGGGAACCTGGAATGGTTCTTTGTAAGAACTTCTGATCCAAATCAAATTGCACCCCACCCCTCGGTGGGAAGGTAACAGCGTTCCGTGCGCCTTGGTGTTTAGTCATGCCGGCCACATGACCACGGAAACGTCTTCGGACAGCGCTGGCTCTTCGGCTTTGAAACGGAGATGAGCACCGCAACCCTAGAGTCGGATTCGACTGGCTTTTGAGCAAGGGAACCTTTACCTTTACAGAGTTCTAAACTTGGGAAGAGATGTGAGTTTCCTTGATTCTTATTTTGGTATATGCGCCTCTGTTTAAAGGAAAGCGTCTTGTGAGAGGTAATATTATTTAAGCTGCAGAGATCAGGTATGACACCGATATGTAGATTTTGACTTTCAAAATCGTTAAGGTCAAGACCATAGTGAAGATTTGCCTCCTGAAATGCAAATATTAAATCACGTCTTCGAGCCTAAGAGACTACGGACAGATTTACTTTTAAGATTAACAGGAATAAAAGGGAGGAAGGCAAGGGGGGGAAAAAACCCTCCCGCATTCACCAAGGAAATCCATGTAATGGAAAATGTGTGGCTATTGTCAAAAGATTAGTCAGAAAAGGTGTTCTTGGAACACGCGGTCCGAGGAAAAAAGAAAATCAAACGTCAAAGTAACACATATGGAGAGTGAAACTACAGCTTTAGCCTGGAGGCTATTTCTAAGCACGGCTTTTTTTTTTCCTGGGGGAATGCACCAGGTTGGAGTTCCGGAACCTCTTTGACAAAGTTCTTATTAAAATGTTTAAAAGTTCACGAGTTTTCAGTACACAGACTGAAAACTTCATTTCCCTCATGAGAGTTCCTGCACCTCTTTTTCCAAAAAAAGAGAGCCCTGTTTCTAAACAAATCGGTGCAATCCTAAATAGATTTACATGCTTCTAAGCCTGTCAGGTTCAATGGACTATGAAGGGTGCAACTCTTTTTAGGACTGCCTTCAGTGTTCCCTCTAAGCTGAGTTAGTGTGAGCTTTGATGTTGTTGTTGTTCAGTCGCACAGTCGAGTCTGACTCTTCGCGACCCCATGGACCAGATCATATGCTGTTTAGATTCACCATCGCTTAGTGTGAGCTAGCTCGCAGTTTTTTAGCCACTGGCTCACACACTTTTTTGTCTTAGCTCAGGAAGGATGGCTCCAGAGCAAACTAACGTATGCAGTAGCCAAATCGCTCGCTCAAAACTTTAAGGCCAGTAGCTCACAAGGTAGAATTTTTGCTCACAAGACTCCACAGCATAGAGCAGGGGTGGCCAAACTTGCTTAACTTAAGAGCCACATAGAATAAACATCAGATGTTTGAGAGCCGCAAAACATGAACAGATATTAATGGTTTTATTGGTAAATATGCACATTTGCTTTTAATTGACATTAAACAAGACTGCCAAAAATAATAACAAAAGGGGTAAAAGCAGATATTGACGATGATATTTATTTGTCCAATGATATTTGTTTGCTAATGATCAGGGGTCATTTCCTGCAGGAGCGCACGAGAGCGGAGCTCCGGCAGTAAAGAGCCCAGGGGGCGGGCAGATGCAACAAGCCCCACCCCCTGCTCCCAGCAGCCCTCAGTCAGACCAAGAAGCAGCCAGGTAAGTTGCAGAGCCCCCCTGGCCCCCGGGTCCAAAACAGTCCAGTGGCACCTTTAAGACCAAGTTTTATTCAGGTACAAGCTCTCCCTCCTCTGCAAGGACAGATCTGCACATTTCCCCCCCACAATAGCTAGCAATCCAAAACAGTCCAGTGGAGCCTGAGCGGTGGGTGTTGCCTTCTGACACACTTCCGGTGATGCCAGGGGTGTGGCATATGCAAATAAGTTCTGCTAATAAGTTATGCTAATGAGCTCCTGCACCTCTTTTTCTACAAAACGACCCCTGCTAATGATAGTTAGCTTCCCCAGCTGCCCTGCTGGGAGCCGCACCATATGCGCGAAAGAGCCACACGCGGCTCCCGAGCCACAGTTTGGCCACCCTTGGATTAGAGGGAGCATTGGTTGCCTTGTATGGCACATGGCTTTATCACAGGCTCTTGAAGAGCTTTTTTTCCAGATTGTGTGCATCTAGGAACAAATTGGGCCGTAGAGGTGGTTTGCCATTGCCCACCTCTGCGTAACGACCCTGGACTTCCTCAGTGGTCCCCCATCCAAATACTAACCAGGGCCAACCTTGGTCGGCTTCCAGGGTCTCAGGAGATTGGGCTAGTTTGGGCCATTTCGGTCATGCCAATAAGTGCCAGCTACCCCATAGGGTTTTCAAGGCAAGAGACATCCAGAGGTGGTTGGCCATTGCCTGGCTCTGCGTAGTGTCCCTGGTCTTCCTTGGCCGTCTCCCATCCATATACTAACCAGAACCGACTCTGCTTAGTTTCTGAGATCTGAGGAGACTGAGCTAGTCTGGGACATCCAGGTCAAGGTAAAAACAAATTAAAGGTTTCCCTTGCTCGAAAGGCAGTCGGATCTGACTCTAGGGCGCGGTGCTCATCTCCATTTCCAAGCCGAAGAGCCAGCGCTGTCCAAAGAGGTTTCCGTGGTCATGTGGCCGGCATGACTAAACACCGAGGTGCACAGAACGTTGTTACCTTCCCACCGGAGCGGTATCTATTTATCTACTTGCAATTTCGTTCCTTTGAACTGCTATGTTGGCAGGAGCTGGGGCCAGAGACGGGAGCTCACTCCATCATGCGGCACAAAGCAAATCCAATTTTGTTCTACTTGCTGTTTTGAGTGATAGGGCAGGGGGTGCACTATTAATTCCTGATTTTTCAGCTTCCACCACTGGAGAGCCTGCCACCTGGAAGCCTTTACGGCTACATTCCTTCGGCCAGGGGTCCCGAAACCTTTTGAGCCTGTGGCCACTTTCGGAATTCTGACAATATACATACATGTGAACAACACAATTCAGCCGAACGGTCCAAAGATTTAAAGCAACTCACAGTGCTTTCTGGAGCAACTCTGTGTGAGATTGTTAAATACACACAAACACCACAATTCAGCTATTTAACCCTACTGGCTGAGCGGTGGGCTCCAGGCCACTCAGAGAAAAGTCTGGTAAATGTTCGGGGAATGTGTCTACCCTGAACATCGGTTCCTGAGTTCAGAACCAGCCCATGTTCAGCCCAAATGTTGGCTCGTGAGTTGGTTTGTGCCCATCCCTACTTTCTTTGTTTGTGCCCATTTCTACTTTGGTTGGTTTGTGCCCATCCCTACTTTTTTGCACAGACTGGGACAAGTCACCACGAACGTCAAAGAGTGCACTAGCTAGCCACCGTGAATAGAAGAGATTCGATCACATTTCATCAGTATGTAAGAAAAATCCTGTGAAAAACAACTGGAATATTTCTGCAGTAAAAAAAGAAAGAAGAAAATCATCCGAGCATCCAAAATTATAGGTAATGGTGCGCCCAGAAGCTGAGCCATGATTGCAGTATTCTTTTTGCCTCGTAAACTGAGGAGGGGGGAAATGCCTTGCAAAATGAAGCTCTATAAAATAGCAATTTATGAGAATTTAGGGAGACAGTGTAGGAGTTTTGACTTTAAAATGTTATTTTTATATCCATCATGGTTTCATTTTAATCCATCTCTGTGATGGATTAGATTTATCCAAACTAAAGTTTATACGATCAGGCTAAATCAGACTCGGGAAATGAGCAGGGTATATGTTTGCGTAAAGAGTTAGATGATGGAGCGGCCCGTCTATCCTATCTGTATCTATTAGAGTGGATAATGGATCGGGATAGAGAGAAGTAATACTCTAGGCTGGTCTGAAGAGCAAAGAAAGAAAATCTGCTATACAAACCTGAAGACTGCAAGTGGATTAAAAAAACTCTTTTTTAAAAAAAAAATGAGAACACACATATTACTGTGGCAACTAGCAATGCCGAACCAATATTTTTTCAGGGGCACATGTGGTTGAAAGAAAGATAATTACGGGATTCTTACTCTGAAAGGATAAAGCGGATATAACACACCAGGAAGAACGGAAGACTCTGTAATTGTCCTATTTTTAGACCCTATTCATTGAGTTTATTTAAATTAAATAAGGCCCCCTGGAAGTACTTACAGTAAACCTATAATAAGGCAGTGCACTTCATTCCTAATGAATGGAAGGGCAAAAAACCCCACCTAAAATAAAATTAAAAAAAAACTCTACTAGGAGTTCAGAAGGAGGGGAGAGAACTAGAGAATCAGGAGCGATAAAACCGACACGCACAGTTTCCAATAGAGTAGCGTGGATTTTGCAGCGGGAGAGAATGGTGCTGCTAGGTCTTTGTTTATAGAATGTCGACCAGTCGTTGCTGGTTTGAGGAAGACGCCGTCGATTCTGCATGAACAGTGGCTCATGTTTCCACAAAACACGCTGTTCTCCGGTGCTGTGCTGGAGTCGCTGTTCAGGTAGCGTGAGGCTTTCTCCACACGCCTTTTCATGTGAATCGCTCGCATATGGTTCCCAGCCGCCAGGTGGTACCTGGAGATCCCCCACTGTTAATAATTGATCTCAAGACGACCAAGATCAGTGAGGTAGGTGGGCTGAGAAAGCTCTGACAGAAACTGCCCTTTTTCAAGAACAGCTCTGACAGGACTATGGCTTGCCCAAGGTCATCCAGCCAGGTGCAAGTGGAGGAGTGGGGAATCAAACTCGGTTTTCCCAGATTAGAGTCCGCGCACTTAACCACTACACCAAACTAAGACGCACTTAACCACTACACCACTACACCAACATGGGATGGATTGACTCAATCAAGGGATCCACAGCCCGCCATTTACAAGGTGTGAGCAAAGCTGTTAGTGATCGGACGTTTTTGGAGGTCATGAATCCACAGGGTCGCCATAGGTTGGAAGTAACTTGATGGAATTACACACACACCTTTAGCTTTCACTACATCCTCTGGCAGCGAATCCCACAACTCATTGATCTAGGACGCCATTATCGTACAGGTCAATCGTCGCTCCACCACAATGCGGCTGGGAAAAATATATTATTTTTCAAACAAGCCGTCGCTTCTGTAACCAAATAAGTAAAACTTGGAGGGGTGTGTGACAGATGAATAGCAGATGTCGCAAAAGTGACTCTCGTTTGACTGGATGGCAGCTTTGTCCATTGTGGGAGAGAGTTTTAAATAGCTGCACCATCTGGGGTGGAAAAGGTTACCACGTTCGCGAAGGTTGTTATGAAAGATGGGAGGACACATGAGTCACCCGGCGAAGAGACGGGGAGAAAGGGAAGCGGGTGTAATATCGAGGAGGCCAGGGAAGATAAAATACAGCGAGATCTGGCCGACCAAAAGGCCTTTTATCTTAAAAGCAGGAACCAGAAATTTGCTGTGTTTCAACACTGAATCTGTCGAGGGATTTTTTTTTAAAAAAAATGGCACGGATAATAAAGCTGCTGTGTGGAAAATGGTTATTTTATCACTGTGTTCTGGATCGGCCAGATTGGAGACTAGAGAGATGCCGGGAAAGCTGCCATTTTTCACTGCGTGCAGATAGAGATGCAGTAATGCACCCGGGGAATTTTATGGGGGGGGGGGACAAGCAGAGATCAGCAAAACATCAGGCAAATGAAGGGGTGGAGGGAAAGCGACTCTCCCCTCCGCCAGAGAGAACAGCAGAGAGTCTCCTAACTTCTTTTGCACACTGAGGCATTTATTGATTTACATCCCACTTTTCTTCCCCGCTGGGATTCAAAGCGGCTTTCAGAACATCCTCCCTTTTCTTACAGCAACAACCACCCCGTGAGGTAGGCCAGACGGAGAGTTTCGGACGGGCCCAAGGTCACCCAGCAAGCTTCCATGTGGAAGTCGGCATTCGAACCCAGGTCGCCCAGGGTCTTACTCCTTCACTCTGCCCACTACACCACACTCAGAAGAAGCGGCCATGGTTGGTGGAGGCAAGGCAGAGACCTCACAGTCACAGGAGGAGCTGGAGCAGAAAGCAAGAATATGTTATCACATTCCCTTTCTTTGTTCTGTTTCCCCCGACATTGGTTGCCACTGCTTCTGTGGCTCAGTCTGGGATATCCATTTCAGCTGGAAACAATGGTCGAATCTGACTTTGTCTTTCCCACCGGTGTCCCGGCCTTCTGACTCTGTGTTCAGAACAGCTGTCTACATTTGGTTTTGTTTTCACACCTCAACAGTGCTAGCATACTTTTGCACGTCCACATATGTTTATTGCCCTTTCATGGCGGCTCCACTGTCACTGCACCTCCGCTCTGCTTCAAAAGAATCTTCTCCAAACAACATTCAAACAGCAGCACGAAACTGATTTAAAAATACAACTGCAGATTCGACCAATAACTTGGGAGAGGTGCAATCGCTCCTATATGCCATTCCCATAGGAAGCTTCCTACAATTCTGTCATTTTGCAAACTATGTTAGGGGAATATGGCTGTAGTATGATGGAATGGCGGGTGTTTTTGGCAAGGGAATAACAATTATACATTAACTCTATTTTTAAATGTTTTATGAGGTTGTAAATCACCCAGAGCCTGCTTGAAGGGTAAGCGATTCAGAAGTCCAACAAAATAAATAATAAATAAATCCAGTTGGACTATAAGGAGTTGGACTATAAGGAAGGCCGAGTGCCAAAGAACAGATTCTTTTGAACTGTGGTGCTGGAGAAGACTCTTGAGAGTCCCCTGGACTGCAAGGAGATCCAATCAGTGAATCCTAAAAGAAATCAATCCTGACTGTTCCCTGAATCTGACGCCCACCCAATGAGAAGGGAACCCTCATTGGAGAAGACCCTGATGCTGGGGAAGACTGAAGGTCAAAGAAGAATGAGGTGGTTAAACAGTGTTATCAATGCAACAGACATGAAATCAAGCAAACTCTGGAGGACAATGGAAGACAGGAGGTCCTGGCGTGATGGGGTCTATGGGGTCATGAAGAGTCGGACTCGACTGTGCGACTGAACAACAAAAATCCAGTTCTGTTTCTCAGACTTCTGGTGGGTTCTCCAACCCAAATCCTATTTTACTGTTTAACGAGCGCCCCATTCTGTTGACTGTACTGACTCACTCTGCGTAACCCACCTTGAATCCCCGTGAGAAAGTTGGACTAGGAATAACGTAATTATTTTTAAAAAGTAATTTTTGCCAACTTAGAGAAGAAGAGATTGGATTTATACCTCGCCCTTCACTACCAAAGGGTGTCTCAGAGCGGCTTACAAACTCCTTTCCCTTCCCCTCCCCACAACAGACACCCTGTGAGGTAGGTGGGGCTGAGACAGAAAGTGCTCTTTTTCAAGGACAGCTGTGCCAGAACTATGGCTTGCCCAAGGTCATCCAGTAGCTGCGAGTGGAGGAGTGGGTAATCAAACCCGGTTCTCCCAGATTAGAGTCCGCGCACTTAACCAATACACCAAACTGGCTCTCAAACGTAATCTTATTACATTCTCTATTACATGCCAAGTCTGCAACACATCCGGTGTTCGGACCTTACGTGCTTACATTTTCTCTGTCATACCCTGGAACATCTCTCCCCCCCCCCCTTTCTTTGTTTTTTGCATCCTGACATTCAGCCCGAGGAAGCGTTTTCAGGAACTCGACGGCTTGTTTTGTGATATTCTGGCCCTATTTACAAAGCATTACCACCATTGCCGACCTTGGCATGTTTTTTAAAAAATAGGGATTTTCGAATTCTATCCGATCTCGTTCCAGTCCATAAAATTTGTTGTTGTTCAGTCACACAGTTGGCAGAGACCTCACAGTCACAGGAGGAGCAATCATGTCTGTTGCATCGATAACACTGTTTAACCACCTCATTCTTCTTTGACCTTCAGTCTTCCCCGCAACAGGGTATTTTCCAGTGAAGGCTCTCTTCTACGCCAAAGTATTTGAGCTTCATTTTCATTATCTGGCCTTCCAGGGAACAGTCAGGGTTGATTTCTTTTAGGATTGACTGATTTGATCTTTTTGCAGTCCAAGGGACTCTCAAGAGTCTTCTCCAGCACCATAGTTCAAAAGAATCTATTCTTCGGCGCTTGGCCTTCCTTATAGTCCAACTCTCGCAGCCATACATGACTACTGGGAATACCATTGCTTTGACCATGCGGACTTTTGTTGGCAGGGTGATGTCTCTACTTTTTATCATGCTGTTGAGGTTCGCCATCGCTTTCCTCCCAGGGAGCAGGCGTCTTTTAATTTCATGGCTGCCGTCACCATCTGCGGTGATCTGGGATCCCAGGAACGTGAAGTCTGTCACTTCACGTTCACAAAATATCTGCCTTTAAAACTGACCTTCTTGCTTTGTACTTTTTTGTACTGTTACTTGCTCACGGCGATCCCGTAAGGTTTTCAAGGGAAGAGACGAACAGAGGTGGGTTTGCCATCGCCTGCCTCTGCGTAGCAACCCGGGGATTCCTTGGTGGTCTCCCCTCCAAGGACTAACCGAGGCCAACCCTGCTTAGCTTCTGAGATACGATGAGACGGCGCTAGCCCGGCCCATCCAGGTCAAGGCGGCCCCCCAAGTTATGCAGTATTACCAGAGCAACTAAGCTAACAACACTCCCCTGTCAACATCCGCTCTCTATGACCTCACAGGCCCCGCCCACACCACAAAAGAGACCAGGCAGGCAAGGGGCTCAGAAGGGGGAAAGGACAGGCAGGCCATAAGGAGGGCAGGATGGAAAGGTCCTTATTCACCTTTATCTTATGGTGACCACGTAGGGCTTTCAAAGCAAGAGAGGAGCTGTCAAGTCACAGCTGACTTAGGGCAACCCTGTCGGGCTTCCAAGGCAAGAGACGTTCAGAGGTGGTTTTGCTATTGCCTGCCTCTGTGTAGCGATCCTGGACTTCCTTGGTGGTCTCCCATCCAAGGACTAACCGGGACCAACCCTACTTAGCTTCGAAGCGGTGATCAGATTGGGCTAGGCCTGGGCCATCCAGGTCAGGGCAAGAGATGAACAGAGGTGATTTACCATTGCCTTCCTCTGCGTAGAGACCCCGGACTTCCTTGGTGGTCTCCCATCCAAGTACAAGGCAGGGCTTAGCTTCCGAGATCTCATGAGACTGGGCTAGCCTGGACCATCCAGGCCAGGACAGAGGTGGCTTGCCGTTGCCCACTTCTGTGTAGCGACCCTGGACTTCCTCGGTGGTCTCCCCCAACCAGGGCCAATCCTGCTTAGCTTCCTAGGTGAGATTCAGGCTAGCCTGGGCCACCCAGCTCGGCATCCGAGTAAGAGTTAGATGCCAGGGCCCCAAAAGGACACACACACACACAAGTGAGAATTGTGGCTCAAGCTAGAGCATCACTTTCCATCTGAGCTGCACAAATTCTCACGGTGGAAGAGGCAAGCAGCCGCTGTGTTTTGAAAACGGCTTGTTTCTTTGGCCGTGGGAACTTCGATCAACCAATGTTCTCTCGTGCTCCCATTTCCCTTCTTGGAATCGAACTCAGAATCTCTACTGTGTGGTTTTAATAACAACGTCCTGCCACGATATATTGCTTTGCTACAAGACATGGCACAAAAACAATATACAACGGTTATTTATGGAGGCTGCAAGCCAGTCACTGAAATTATTAGTATCTATCCAGTGCCAAAGTGTATTTGAAGTTGTTCGATGTTAGAAATGTGAATCTCCATCAGCAGAGAATAGCACTGATCCAGGATTTGTTTGTAAAGGCCACATTAAACACAGCACCATCCTGATGACTGAATACGTTGGTTTTTTGGCCTGCAAGTCACAGCCGATTTATGGTGATGCTGCAGAGTTTTCGGAGGTGGTTTGCCATTGCCTGCCTCTGCGTGGCGACTGGACTTCCTTGGTAGTCTCCCACCTAGGGGTCATTTCCTGCAGGAGCGCACAGGAGTGGAGCTCCGGCAGTAAAGAGCTCAGGGGGCGGGCACATGCAACAAGCTCCCAGCAGGTGATCAAGATAACCCATGGATAGAATTAGGATGTAATAGAATGGAATGCTATTTAGAAGTTGCAAGGACACCGAGAGCGAAGTTTAATGTGAATCACAGTCTTTATAAGCGAGCTCTCCGTAAGCGAGGCCAGGGAAAGGGTCCCAGCATCCTTTAATTTTCCCAGTGTTCTGACGGCCAGATAAACAGGTGTAATTACCATGGACCGCCAAAAGGACAAATCAGAGGGTTTCTAGACCCCGTAAAGCCAGAAATCACCCTAAAAGCTAAAATGACTAAATGGAGAGTTATCATACTTTGGTCACATTATGAGAAGACGAGAGTCATTGGAGAAGACAATCACGCTAGGAACAGCTGAAGGCAGCCACAGAAGACGAAGACCCAATGTGAGATGGACGGACTCCATTGAGGAAGCCAGGGCCCTCATTTTGCAAGACTTGCGCAAGACTGTTAACGGCAGGACATTATGGAGGTCATTCGTTCATAGAGTTGGAAGTGAATTAACGGCACTCAACACATACACCCCCCCCCACACACACACATATTGATGCCATCTTATTGCCTCTGTCGTGGTCGCCATTTTCCCTGCTTCGTCACTGGAGGATTTTCATGAACATTTTTTTTAAAAGCTCTCCACTGTGGGGAAAATGGCCGCCACAATTTATTTTTATTTATTTACCTTCAACTTCTACCCCGCTCGAACCCCTCCCATGGGCAATTGCCAACGAAATTGCAAAGGGAAAATGTATTTATTTATTTATTTATTTATTATTATTAGATTTATTATTTTGGTGAAATTTTTTTTTAAAACCTCTCCACTGTGGGGAAAATGGCCGCCACAATTTATTTTTATTTATTTACCTTCAACTTCTACCCCGCTCGAACCCCTCCCATGGGCAATTGCCAACGAAATTGCAAAGGGAAAATGTATTTATTTATTTATTTATTTATTATTATTAGATTTATACCCCGCCCTCCTCAACGGGCTCAGGGCGGCTGCAACAGAGGCAGCTGCCATAACAACGATTAAAACAACATAA
>NW_015174890.1:115873-116037 GCF_001447785.1 Gekko japonicus | reverse complement strand
TAAAAACAATCATTAAACAGTATAAAACAGTCATTAAGTAAAGTGCGGTGCTCTTGATGTTAAATTTTCTTAATCCAAGATGACTTCCATTTATCAACCTAACCTGACAACAAGCATTCTTTGGTTAACTAGGCGTCTGCCCAGGGCCAGCTCACCTCCAGATC
>NW_015174890.1:113736-113848 GCF_001447785.1 Gekko japonicus | reverse complement strand
CGGGTGCACACAAACTCACACGCATGCACACATATGAAAAATACAAAAAAAAAGAAGAAGAAGAATAACAAAGAAGTATGGATGATTTTGCACTAGAGCTGCCTCGATGTTG
>NW_015174890.1:101619-113632 GCF_001447785.1 Gekko japonicus | reverse complement strand
ACCACCAGATACTTTGATTCTGAATCATCATCATCATCATCATCATAATTTAAATCATCATCTCTATATATATTTAAATAAGAGAAACCATGTTGGATCAAGCCAATGGCCCATCCAATCCAACACTTTGTGTCACATGGTGGCCAAAACCCAGGGGCCATCAGGAGGTCCACCATTGGGATCAGAACTCCAGAAGCCCTCCCACTGTGGCCCCCCAAGCACCAAGAATACAGACCATCACTGCCCCAGACATAACGTAAGAGAAGGCATGTTGGATAAGGCCAATGGCCCACCCAGTCCGGCATTCTGTGTCACACAGTGGCCAAAACCCAGGTGCCAGCAGGTGGTCCACCAGCTGGGCCAGAACTCCAGAAGCCCTCCCACTGTGGCCCCCCAAGCACCAAGCATGTGCCCTCACCTGGATAGCCCAGGCTATCCCTCATTCTGTGTCACACAGTGGCCAAAACCCAGGTGCCAGCAGGTGGTCCACCAGCTGGGCCAGAACTCCAGAAGCCCTCCCACTGTGGCCCCCCAAGCACCAAGCATGTGCCCTCACCTGGATAGCCCAGGCTATCCCAATCTCATCAGATCTCGGAAGCTAAGCAGGGTCAGCCTTTGTTAGTATTTGGATGGGAGACCACCAAGGAAGTCCAGGGTTGCTGTGCAGAGGCAACGTCTCTTGCCTTGAAAACACTACAGGGCGGCCATATGTGGGCTGTGCTTTGACAGACCTTTCCACCACTACCACCAGATACTTTGATTCTGAATTATCATCATCACCAGGCATTGTGTGTAGAATGGCCAGGAGATCCTAAGATTGTCTTGCAGCCAGAAGTTCTAACTCTTTCAACGTTATACACCACACGGAGGCGAGCTAGACTTGGTTTTAAGGCAACAGACGTTTCAGAGGTGGTTTGCCATTGTCTGCCTCTGCGCAACACCCCTGGTATTCCCTGAAGTTCACCCATCCTGCTTAGATAGGGATTGAGCTCGGAGACTTTGAAGGACTAATTAGATCTGACTGTGAAAAGACAGATTTGGAAGATCCCATTGGCAGGGAGTGTCAAGGGATCAGACAACCAAAAGGTTTCGGGAAGAGCAGCTGGAACTGAGAGAGACTGCTGCGGGAATGCAGCAGGAAGGGAGAGAAAGCTGATGAGCATCCAATTCAGAAAGCTGTTCCATTTGTGGCCAAGAATGTTCTAGATTTTGGGTATAACCGCCTCCGTTTTGCTTTGGCTTCTGCACTTTGCTTAAAGGTCCTAGCCCTGGGGATGGGAACAGTCTATTCTGAATATAGACAAGACTTCAGGAACACAACGGCAACGGTGTCTACCGGGTCACCACCAGTGGAGATTACGTTTATCCCTTTAGCAGGTCTGCAACTAGAATGAAAGGAGCTACTCTCTTCCTGCTAGGGTTGCCATCTTCCAGGTGGGACCTGGAATTACAAATGAGCTCCAGACCACTGAGATCAGTCGCCCTAGAGAAAATGGCGGTTTGAGAGAGCGGAATCACATCTCTCCTGGCTCCGGAGGCCCGGTTTGGTGTAGTGGTTAGGAGTGTGGACTCTAATCTGGGAGAACTGGGTTTGAGTCCCCACTCCTCCACATGTAGCTGCTGGTGTGACCTTGGGTCAGTCACAGTTCTGTCAGAGCTGTTCTCTCCAGGGCAGTCCTCGAAAGAGCTCTCTCAGCCCCACCTACCTCACAGGGTGTCTGTTGTGGGGAGGGGAAGGGAAAGGAGGCTGTAAACTGCTCTGAGACTACTTTGGGTAGTGAAGGGTGGAGTATCAATCCAATCTCCTCCTCCTCCTCCTTCTCTTCTTCTTCTTCTTCCTCCGCCGCCTCCTTTTACAGTTCTGCAGGGCTTGTAAGACGGAGCTCTTCCACCAGGCCTTCAATGAAGGAGCCACCACCATTATCAACCACAACTGAAATGGATAGAGCCCTGGCCCTCTGTTTGCTACCGACAGCCTGTGCCTGCCGGTTATATCTGGGAAAGATCAGTGAGCTGAACATCTAGATAATCTATCAAACGCACTCATACGGTGCTGCCATCGCCATGAAATTAAACCAACATTGCTAGCCCTTTATGATACTGTATTGTTTGATAACGCACTGTCTTTAGTTGTTTTTATGGTAATTTAATTGTTATTTATGTATTTACTTTCAGGTTAGCTGACCTGAGCCTGCCTTGGTGGGGAGAGCGGGGCATAAATTGGATAAATAGATAAATAATTCTTCCTCCTCCATTCTCTCAACTCCATCCTCCTCAGGCTCCACCCCCAAATCTCCAGGAATTTCCCAAGGCAGAATTGGTAACTCTGCCTCCCCCCAGCTTCACGAGAATATGCCTCGTATGGACTGTTAAGAAGAATAAGAAAGGTCCATTTTATTTACTTCATTTCGACCCCGCCTTCCTCCCTGATGTGGACCCAACATATCGGCCGCTGCGGCGGGACTGGCGCGACCCGCGCCGACCCCTGGGACCTCTCAGAGCAGTGGGAACAGGCTGGGAGGCGAAGATGTTCCTATGACAGAGCCGCGGGAAAAGAAGGGACATGCCAGGGGCAAGAATCGAGGAGCGTTACCTTGGAGCTGCGGGGATATCGGGGGTGTTATCGGGGAGCCGGGCGAGGCAGACTCTTCCGAAGTATGCCATGCATCTCAACGAGTTAAGCACCACCGAATTAATCAAGTGAAAACAAGAGATTGGGAAAAGGGGAAAGAGGGGCACCTGTAACAAAGGAACTAATTGAGTGTGAACACAGGGTGTTTGAAATCACTGTGATAACCGTGTGTGAAGGGCAATAAAAAGAGGAAACGGAAAACACCAAGGGGGAGAGAGAGAGAGAGAATCACGAGGTGTTTGTTTCCCAATTTGAGTTGACTCCGGAGTCTGGCTTCTTATTCACGTGTCGAGGCATCACGAATCCCGACACATAGTTTTCACCATCCTCCTTCCTTCCTCTTTATCCTCACTGGCCCCACTGGTGGACCTCCTGATGGCACTGGTATTTCTGGCCACTGTGTGATACAGAGTGTTGGACTGGATGGGCCTTTGGTCTGATCCAACATTGGCATCTCTTATGTTCTTATGTTCCTATGTTATGTTCTCACAACAACCTTCTGAAGGGTTCTCAAGGCAAGAGACGTTCAGAGGTGGTTTGCTATTGCCTGCCTCTGTGTCGTGACCTTGGTATTCCTTGGAGGTCACCCATCCAAGTGCTAATCAGGGTTGTCTCTCCCAAGATCTGACGAGACTGGGCTAGCCTGGGCCATCCAGGTCGGGACAGACAAACAACAGTAGTTTGCTACGGCCTGCCTCTGCATAGTGCCCTTTGTGTTCTTTGGTGGTCTCCCATCTGGGCCACAAAAACGTCAAGCACAAAGACTGGATGGGGGATACGTTTCTGGGGAGTAGTGTGTGCGGACGAGATCTTGGGGGTAAGGGTGGACGGTAAACTGAATATGAGCAGTCAGTGTGATGCGCTGGCAAAAAAGGCAAATTCAGTCTTGGCCTGCATTAAAAGGGCCATAGCATCAAAATCGCAGGAGGTCCTAGCCCCTCTGTCTACTGCCTTGGTCAGGCCGCACCTGGAGTCCTGTGTGCGGTTCTGGAGGGCTCACTTCCAAAAGGATGTGGGCAAAATGGAGAGGGTGCAGAAGAGAACGACGAGGATGATCAGGGGTCTGGAGACTGAGCCCTACGAGGAAAGGCTGAGGGCCTTGGGGATGTTTAGTTTGGAGAAGAGGAGATTGAGGGGGGACATGATCGCTCTCTTTAAATATTTGAAAAGATGTCATGTGGAGGAGGGCAAGGAGCTGTTACAGTTGGCAGCAGAGGATAGGACCCAAAGCAACGGGTTTAAATTACATGCAGAAAGGTATCTGCTGGATATTAGGGAAAACTGTTTCACGGTCAGAGTGGCTCAAAGGTGGAATCAGCTGCCAAGGGAGGTGGAATTAGCTCCCCTTCACTGGCAGCTTTCAAGAAGAGGCTGGACGACTATTTGTCAGAGATGCTTTAGGCTGGTCCTGGATAGGGCAGAGGGTTGGACTAGATGGTCTGTATGGCCCCTTCCAACTCTATGGTTCTATGAATTTAGAAATCTAAAAAGCAGAAGAAATGAAAAAGTCTCTTGTTATATGTTATATGTTGTGGGGGTAGATGGGGGTTGTTTGTATGTATGTTTGTATGTCTGTAGTATATAACGGAAAAAATAATAAAAGTGTACCCTCGGGTACTTATTTAAAAAACCCGGTCTTTCAGGGAAGACAAAGGTCAAAAGGTCACCCCTTCCATGAAAGAAAAGGGAGTATCTTTTAAAGATAAATAAATCAGCGGAGAGGAACCATTATGTTATCTCCGGGGGTGGGGGGAGATAAGGCATTAAAATGCTTTATTAGTCTCGCTTGAAGGCTATACTTGTGGTATATATTTATTATAGATGGCGGGACTCCCGCTTTGAATTACTGGCAGCTACCATTTGTATAAATCATGTCTCCCCCACCCCACCCCGATTCCCCACCGTCTGTGACGGGCCCAGAAGAATTAGAAGAAAGTGTGAGCAATTGACGGCACGGTACCTGCACCAGTCACAAGAACAGTACAAGTCTCCATTATCTCTCCTTGCCAAAACCCGAACAAGTCGCTGGGAGAAACCTTAGCTGGAAACATTTAAATGAGATAGTGGCCCCTTCCACTGTTTTCTAAACTTGCAGTCATTGGGGCTTTTAAATATTTAATGGCAGCCTGAATTATCCGAGTGCCCAGCCAAGTCGAGACAAAATAAAGATGGCTGCCTTCTCTTGGCAGTTGTCTGCGTCTTTAATCTCTGTGTGATGCCTCAGGGCTTAGTTCTTGTGGCCCCTTCTTACACGCCCAGGGAAATGCTGATCGCCAATTTGGGGTCAGGAAGCAAATTTTCTACAAGACAGTTTAGCAGGGGATCCTGGAGTTTATGTCATCTTCTGGGTGTGGAACAGGGGTCACTGGGGTGTTTGTGTGTGTGTGGGGGAGGTATTTGTGAATTTCCTGCATTGTGCAAGGGGGTTGGAGAAGATGACCCTGGAGGTTCCTTCCAACTCTATGATTCGATGATTCTATGGCCGCGTTCAGACTGGCAGTTTGGCCCGGCAGCCAAACGTTTCAGGAGCGTTTCAGTAGCGGATTAAAGGGGTGGGTTCACACAGGCACATCTGTCAGGCGCCCCCCAGCCGTACTCAAGCCATCTTGTGCCTCTTCCCTCCCTACTTTAAGAAGTACCAGGTGAAAGTGGTAGCAAACCGTGTGTAGAGCGGGTTGATTCCGGTTCCCTGAGTGTGAACGCAAGCGCTGCTAAGGCGGGAACAACCCGCAGTCATTGACAAGAGGCGCTGGCTGTTTCCGTTGCAGGCGCCCATGTGCCCATGCGCATAGGCGCATGCAGCGGAGCGCAGAAACAGCCGCTAACAGCCCGCCAAGGGTGGGCCGACAGTGTGAACGCTCCCTTGCGCTTCCTCCACGGTATCCTCCCGCTTCATTCGCTGCAGTGTGAACAGGAATACCGCCACCAAGCCGTTCCCGGTCTGTTCCGGGTCTTCTTTGCCACGACTCCCTAGCGCTTCAAATTGCCAGTCTGAACTCGGCCGATGTGTCTAAAAACCCTTCCACCTTATTTATTTATTTCTTTGGGGGGCCCGATTGCAACAGAACCGACTAAAGCCCCTTCATGGTAGGACGGCATCGAAATTATGTACGCAAACATTTATGCGGAATACCCGCATCTGAGGGGTTTTTTTAATTCTTTTCTCTATGACCCAGAAGGTTGTTTTTCTAAAAAAATAAATATGGGAAATCTATAACGATTGTAGTTGAAAATGCATGGCATCGATCCCTGCTGGCACATCTATGATGCCAAAGTGGTTCATTAAAAAGACTTTTCAAAAAGACAGCCCAGAAGTGTTTATCTGACATCTGGCCTTTCAAGTTTGAGCTCGGGCTTTCCTAAGCTTAACAGAAAAATGCTGCTTTACCAAAAAAGAAAAAAGAAAGAAAGAAAAGAAAAGAAAATCCCCTTCGGGGATTTTTTTTAAAGCCAGTTTTGTTATCTTTTACGTTTTTTCTTGGATAGGTTCTTTCCTCCATCTGTTGGACAGTTTGTAACTGGAGATTTTGCATCTCTCTCTCTCTCCTTACAAAGAGACATTCTACTCATTGTGTTATGATTTGGTTTTAGCCATGAACATAAAAACATAAGAGAAGCCAATGTTGGATCAGGCCAATGGCCCATCCAGTCCAACACCCTGTTTCACACAGTGGCCAGAAATAGTAGGGGCCATCAGGAGGTCCACCAGCGGGGCCAGAATGCCAGAAGCCCTCCCAATTTTGCCCCCCAAACACCAAGAAGACAGACCATCACTGCCCCAGGCATAAGAACATAAGAGAAGCCATGTTGGATCAGACCAGTGGCTCATCCAGTCCAACACTCTGTGTCACAGTGGGCAAAACCCAGGGGCCATCAGGAGGTCCACCAGCGGGGCCAGAATGCCAGAAGCCCTCCCAATTTTGCCCCCCAAACACCAAGAAGACAGAACATCACTGCCCCAGGCATAAGAACATAAGAGAAGCCATGGTGGATCAGGCCAATGGCCCATCCAGTCCAACACTCTGTGTCACACAGAGGCCAAAACCCAAGTGCCATCAGGAGGTCCACCAAGGGGAGACAGAACTCCAGAAACCCTCCTACTGTTGCCCCCTAAACACCAAGAATACAGATAATCACTGCGCCAGACAGAACATTCCATGTATAACTTTTGGCTAATAGCCACTCATGGACCGGAAAAGATCGGAAAATGCATACGGTCGTTTGAGTGAAATTTTTAAAGTTGCGAAATTTGATTGCTTGATGTCATGTAAACCTTTGTGTATGCTGGCCATTGACTGTAAAATAAAATTGTTGTTAAAAATCCCTTTAAACGCTGCTGGGGAGAGGCGGGAGCCACGTGGCTGTACTCTGAGGCCCGAATTCGGCAGGCCCGAATTCGGCAGGCCTGCACAGCCCCCCCCCCTTCCCAGCCGCATTTAAAAAGACCTTTAAAACCTGCTGGGTAGAGGCGGGGGCCGCTGCTCCCCAGCATGATGATGTCACTTCTGTGTGATGTCATCTTTGGGGGGGGCCCCCCCCCCCCCCTCCGGGAACGGCCCCCAAAGCCCCCCCCCCCACTGGGTACTTTGAAGGACTTGGCCACCCTAGCTCCCGTTCATTTCTGATGCAATAAAATCACCAGAATGCAATTTTTAGCTGTCATTTTTTTGCACAGCCACGTGTCTTCGGAGATCATCCACACCTGTTCAGGTCTGAGACTAGAAATCAAACAACTGTAATTTGGGAAGGCATAAAACCTATCATGCCAACAAAAGTTTGTATGGTCAAAGCAAGGGTATTCCCAGTAGTCATGTATGGCTGCGAGAGCTGGAGCATAAGGAAGGCCGAGCGCCGAAGAATAGATTCTTTTGAACTGTGGTGCTGGAGAAGACTCTTGAGAGTCCCTTGGACTGCAAGGAGATCAAATCAGTCAATCCTCAAAGAAATCAACCCTGACTGTTCCCTGGAAGGCCAGATCCTGAAGCTGAAGCTCAAAGACTTTGGCCACCCAATGAGAAGGGAGCCTTCACTGGAGAAGACCCTGATGCTGGGAAAGATTGAAGGTCAAAGAAGACGGGGACGGCAAAGGATGAGATGGTTGGACAGTGTCACAGATGCAACGAACATGAAGTTGAGCCAACTTCAGAGGACGGCGGAAGACAGCAGGGCCTGGCGTGATATGGTCCCCGTGGTTGCGAAGAGTCAGGCTCGACTGTGGGACTGAACAGGAACAAAAACCCCATCATGCGGCTGGAGATATGGCAAAGAAATATGAGCCAATGTGGAAGAGGTGCATGCACGTCCCAACATTCAAAATGGAATGCCAAAAACCAATAAAATAAATAAATAAGGTCTCGGCCTGCATAGGCCGTGCATGTGGTCTTTTCAAAATGCAAAATGAATTTCATACTGGCCCAAAATGGAAACTGAGCCCGTTGGCTGCACATGTGACGATCCGTGGTAAAGCAAGCATAGAGGAGCCATTATCGAAGAAGGCAGGTAGATAAAGGCCAGCTTAAATCCCAAAGCATCAAGAAAAGTGCCGCTCCTATGAATACACAGCCAGATAATCGGAGCCAGTGGGATTCTATGGCGGAATGGCGATCGCTTTTCCGTGTACAGTGCATCTCCTCCAGACCATAACCGAAGGCAGGCATGGAGGGGATTTTGCTGTAACATAAATTCAACTCTTTACAAACAGCCACAATGCAGTCGACGGAGACCGAATGGCTCCATCGTGGGGGGGGAGGCGGAGGGCCCGGTGGCGCCGCTCCGCTGCCTCGAGTGATTGGGTCGCTCCCACCGCAGCTTCCAGGTATTAATAGAAGCTTTCAGAGCTGATAGAAAAGTTTTCACAAAAAGAGGGCTCTTGCGAACGGAATTAAATATGGGCCAGCAACAGAAGGGATTGGAAGTGCTGGTTGGGTGGGTCGGACAGGACAGTGTTTGTCACTTGAGGTCCATGAAGAACAGCTTTGGCTGCCAGCTAGATTCGAGTCCAGTAGAACCGTAGAGGCACACAAGACTTTGGGGCGATAAGCTTTGAAGAGTCAAATCAAGTCAAGTTTATTGGGGTTCAACAGCTCCTAGGCCATACTCTATAAAGCAAACTTTAAGAATTAAAAATCACAGGAAGAAGAAGAAGAGGAGGAGGAGGAGGAGGAGATTGGATTTATACCCTGCCCTTCACTCAGAGTCTCAGAGCAGCTTACAGTTTCCATTCCCTTCCTCTCCCAACAACAGACACCCTGTGAGCAATGTTCCCTCTAAGCTGTGGAGTCTTGTGAGCAAAAATTCTACTTTGTGAGCCACTGGCATTAAAGTTGTGAGCGAGCGATTTGGCTGCTGCATAAATTAGTTTGCTTGGAGCCATCCTTCCTGAGCGGAGACAAAAATGTGTGAGCCGGAGACTAAAGAACTGTGAGCTAGCTCACACTAACTCAGTTTAGAGGGAACAGTGCCTGTGAGGTAGGTGGGGCTGAGAGAGCTCTGACAGAAACTGCTCTCGAGAGAACAGCTCTGAGAGAACCGTGACAGACTCAAGGCCACCCAGCCCGCTGCTTGTGGAGGAGTGGGGAATCAAACCCGTTTCCCTCAGATTAGAGTCCGCCGCTCTTAACCACGGCACCAAAAATGTTTGCCACGTCCACAATAAAGCTTTTGCTGAGGTGACTTGGGCGTAATCTTAATCTCGAAGCGTCAGGGATGGGCAAGTACTTCAGTAGCCCTTTTCTAAGAAATCTCTTCCTGGCCGTTGCATACTTTGGACAGTGGAGAGAAGGTACGGGGCAATGAATCAACCACTGCCAAAGGGCGATCACAAAAGCGCCTGTCTGGAGGTGTCAAAGAGGACAACAAGATTTTGGGGGGTATCGGCTTAGAGACCAATGAGATTTGGTCTGGATTCGGATCTAGCTGTTCTACCGGAGACCAGCACGGCTGGCCTTTGAAACTCGGAGTTGACATTAGAAAGGCGTGGGCTTTGCAGCGACGTTCCCTTGAGCCGCTCCGTGCTTTCTGATGACAGCCCAATGGACACAAAAGCATACCAATAAGAAACGAGGGTGGCCAGCTCTTGGTTGGGAATTTTCTGGAGATCGCGGGGTGGGATCTGAGGAGGGCCCGCTTCGGGGAAGGGGAGGGGACCACCGCAGGGTACAATGCCACAGAGCCCACCCTCCAAAGCAGCCATTTTTCTCCACGGGAAACTCATCTCCGGTCTGGAGATCAGCGTTAATCCAAGGAGTTCTCCTCACCTGGAGATTGAAGCAACAGAACAAAAAAGCTGTAGAAAAGCGCTACTCATTCCGAGAGAAACAAGCAAATTATAATAGCATTCATATAATTACAAAAAAGTGCAAATGAAGTCCATAATAATGATGGTTGTTGACAGGGGTCGTTTCGTAGAAAAAGAGCTAGGGGAACTCATTAGCATAACTCATTTGCATATGCCACACCCCCTGCCATCACCGGACGTGTGTCATAAAGCCACACCCACCACTCAGTTAGTCTTAGTCTTAAAGGTTAGTCTTAAAGGTGCTATTTGTTAGTCTTAAAGGTGAACAGACTAACACAGCTACCTCGGGGAAGCTCCTGGATGGGGCTGGGAGTCCTTGCGGAGGCCACGTGGAGTGGCCTCGGCCAGGCAGAGGGGGAGGACGCCAACTTACCCTCCTGCTTCTTCCTCCTTATGCAACAGAATGAGGCTGGAAGCAGGGGGCGGCTGGAAGAAGGGGGTGGGGCTTCATCGTGTGCCCCGCCCCCTGCATCTCACCTGGGGGAACCGCGATCCCCCGCGATCCCCCCCGAATCGACCTCTGGTTGTTGACGAAGTTTTCCAGAGTAGTTATTCGTTCCGTGAAAAACTTCATCCGAAGTTATTTGTTTCGTGAATGACGTCTTCCGAACGAGGACCATGAATTTCAAAAGTGCGCCTTCTGTCTTTGATCCAGCGTCGAGTGCAGTTCTAAGAAATCACATTTTCGCCAGGAATGGTTCCACATCGTTCTAGAAGTGATAAGCTCCGACAGGCAAAGTAGACAATACTAAAGCCTACAATTATATTGTTTCTCTTGGAATGAGTAGCACTTCTCTGCAGCGTTTTGCTCTCTCACCTGGAGGTTGGCAACCCCGATTTTAATAAAGAAGAAACGAACGACCAAGGCTCAGAAGGAAAGGAAATAAAGCCATGATAAACCCATGCTAAACACTGGGTTCCATGGATGGGCAAACCCCGAGTCTAGTGATCAGCTCAGCTTTATTAGTGATTCAGCAGGTACAAGACTAAACCCCAGGGCCACAGCCCTGTTTAAGTAGCATGCAAAGACCACACCCAACCACACCCAACTCCCAACGATAGGCTATTTACATCACATCAAGTCCTCATTGGCTGCCTCCAGAGTCCTGGTGGGCTATTGTTCTAGAGCTCCAAGATCAGCCCGTCTCTGGTAAACAGTCCTGGGATGTTCCAGCCCCAATACATAACGACCCATTCCCAAACCCAGCAGGATTATGATTAGGAAGGGCCGTGGCTCAGTGGAAGAGCATCTGCTCAGCATGCGGAAGGTCCCCAGGTTCAATCCCCGACATCTCCAGTCCAAGGACCAGGTAGGAGGCAATGTGAAGGCTCTCAGCCTGAGACCCTGGAGAGCCGCCGCCGGTCTAAGTAGGCAATGCTGACTTTGATGGACCCAGGGTCTGACTCAGCACAATGCAGCTTAATGTAATCACGTGAACTTCCCGACAGAGCAGTTCCTCCGTGGAACAGGCTTCCTCAGGAGGTGGTGGGCTCTCCTTCTCTGGAAGTGCTTAAGCAGACACTAGGTGGCCATCTTCTTACAGTAACCCCTGTAAGAAGAGGTTTGCAAGCTCTTGGAGGATTGGCTACATTAGGGGGGGTGTTGCCTAATATACCAAGGAGTTCCTGTATCTATCTATCTATCTATCTATCTATCTATCTATCTATCTATCTATCTATCTATCTATCTATCTATCTATCTACCTATCCATCCATCCATCCATCCATCCATCCATCCATCCATCCCAGGGCTCTTTTTGTAGCAGGAACTCCTTTGCATATTAGGTGACACACCCCCTAATGTAGCCAATCCTCCAAGAGCTTACGGAGCTCTTCTTACAGGGGTTACTGTAAGCACTTGGAGGATTGGCTACATTAGGGGTGTGTTGCCTAATATGCAAAGGAGTCCCTGCTACAGAAAGAGCCTTGCACCCATGGTAATGCTGATTGCCAATTTGGGTCAGGAAGGAATTTTCCTCCAAGCTAGCTTGGTCCAGGGATTCTGGAGGCCTTTTCCCTTCTTCTGGGCATAGAGCGGGGGGGGGGGGGGCCGGGGGGGGGGGGGGGTGGGGGGTTTCCTGCTT
>NW_015174890.1:96333-101602 GCF_001447785.1 Gekko japonicus | reverse complement strand
GGGGGGGGTGGGGGGGGGGGTGTCACTGGGGGGGAGGTAGTTGTGAGTTTCCTGCATTGTCCAAGGGGTTGGACTAGATGACCTTTGGGGGTCCTTCCAGCTCTATGTTTCTACGATTCCCCTCACCCCAGCAAGATAAATGTTCACTATTTCCTCCTTTCTAGGGGCTTTGATATCTATTTTCGTGGTTTGGATTTTTGGCAGCCGGACTCCTGAAATGTTCCCTAAGCTGATCCGTAAAAGCAAGGTGTGGGAAACCAGCCGCTCTGGAAGCCAAATAGGCTTTTAAAGAAACGGATCACAAAGGCGCGGGGCTATTAAAGGCAGAAGAGGTCCTTCGTCTCGTCAAGCGTACCTTCTCTCCACATTCCTCCAGCTCCTTTGGAGCGTGAGAGCCTCATATGATACCCTGCCACGGAACAGGGGCCCCCCCCCATTTCAAGCATTCCCAAGATCGATTCCACTTTAAGAAGGGGGAGCGCGTTGCTCGTTGCTAACAGGACCAGCCGCATTCCTGAGCTAGAAAGGAATATGGCTCATTCATAATGAAGAGAACCGCGGTCTCCTCTGGGAGAGTCGCGTGAGCTCCCGATTTAATCTGGTTGAAAACGTACAAACGTTTTCAGTCAATAGCATCGACTGGGGCTGTTGTTCACCAAAGCAAACGGAGCCTGAGGGACGGGAGGCTTTCGAGCGGGTTCAGCGCATGCACACGCACACACACACACGCACACAAAACAAACCTGCATCGTCTTGACTCTCAGTTTCATCGGCACCGCGTTTGGGTTCTGTGTCGCTGTCACCTGCTGGAGACAAAAAAAGAAAGAAAGAGAGATTAAGTTATGAAGTAGGTGCGTTGTGAAATAGACAGCACTGGAGCTGACTGCAGCCAAGGTAGAACAAGAAGAGGAAGAAGAAGAGGAAGAGGAAGAGGAAGAGGAAAAAGAAGAAGAGGAAGAAGAAGAAGAAAAAGAAGAGGAAGAGGAAGAGGAAGAAGAAGAGGAAGAAGAGGAAGAGGAAGAGGAAGAAGAGAAAGAGGAAGAAGAGAAAGAGGAAGAAGAAGAGGAAGAAGAAGAGGAAGAAGAAGAAGGAGGAGGAGGAGGAGATAAGGACATTAGATTTATACCCTGCCCTTCATTCAGAGCCTCAGAGCGGCTTGCAATCTCCTTTCCCTTCCCCTCCCCACAACAGATGCCCTGTGAGGTAGGTGGGGCTGAGAGAGCTCTCTCGAGAACTGTCCTTGAGAGAACAGCTCTGAAAGAACTTGTGACTGGCCCAAGCTCAGACATAACACTGAACATCCTAAAAGAACGATGGGCTTTATAATATGGGTAACAAGAATAACCCTGTGAAGATTTGCTTGTATAAGTAAAGGTCTTTGCCTTCAACAGAGGACCCCAAACCAAACAGGATTATTTGCATGTGTGTTTTTTCCCCCTGGCTTGGCTCCATCCCGTCCTTGCAGGTAGTCAGGACTGCCGGCTCCCACTTGGGAAATAGCTGGCGATCTGGGGGTGGAGCCTGGGAGGGGCGGGGATTAGGAAGGGGGAGGGATCTCATGACGGCATAATGCCAGAGAGTCCACACACACCCCACACACCTGGAGGCTGGCAACTCTGGGGGTGGAGTTGCTGGTTTCTCCCCAGTGACAGTCCGCACCCTCCCAAATCTGCTCTGGTCAGGGCTTCAACTTCCTTACTGCACAGGAAAGGACTCCTAGAAAGGGAGGGGGAATCTCTCCCACTGAATGAAAGCAGAAGCAGATTTCTTTTCTCCCATTCTCACAATACGAGAACTCCTTGTGGGCACTTCATGGAATTGCTGAGCAGTCGGGTTAGAAGGGATAAAAGGAAGTCGTTCTTCACCCAGAGAGTGATTAACACATGGAATTCACTGCCACAGGAAGTGGTGGCAGCTATAAGCATGGACAGCTTCCAGAGGGAATTAGATAAACATACGGAGCAGAGGTCCATCAGTGGCTATTAGCCACAAGGTATAAAACAGAACTCTCAGTCTGGGGCAAGGGATGCTCTGTATTCTTGGTGCTTGGGGAGGGGGCAACAGTGGGAGGGCTTCTAGTGTCCTGGCCCCACTGCTGGAGCTCCTGATGGCACCTGGTATTTTTGGCTACTGTGTGACAGAGTGTTGGACTGGATGGGCCATTGGCCTGATCCCACACTGGCTTCTCTTATGTTCTTATGTTCCCCTACTCTGGATGCCAAACACTGGCTTCTGCAGATCTTCCGATGAAGCAGAGATGACCCCAGAGGGGGCTTTAGTATCACCCAGTGTGTGCCTTGCAAAGTGAGCAACTCATGCAAAATCAGGCTTACGCAGCACGCAGAAATCCTGGCTAAAACTGTCGGAATGTTCAACGAACTCTTCAAGATGCTCAACGCATTAAAAAAAAAAATTAAAATTAAAAGCCTCGACATCCCGGTGACGCGAAGCAGAAAGACACGACGCAGCAGTCTTAACTGAGTCCCCGTGGCTGGATCTCCGTCTACAGCACTGGTTGACATTCATTTCCCTGCCTCCAAACTCCCTTCCCGAAGACGAGTACCGAACAATATATTCCCAAGAAGGGGGAGAGAAAAACAACAATTGCAATCATCCCTATGATACAGAGAGAGCACCGAACCTAGACAGGGCTATAAAGAAACTGGATAACCTCCGCTTTCAGATGCCCAGAATACACCGGGTTGCCAAACTCCAGGTGGCGGCAGGAGACCACCTGCGATTATAACTGATTTCCAGGCAACAGAGTTCAGTTCACCTGGAGAAAATGGCCGCTTCGGCCCTCGGACTCTATGGCATTGCACCCCGGAAGGCAAACAGCTGTAATAATAAGATAGTAGATTAATTACTTCAATAATGTTGACAAGATTTGGGGGCTCTGTATGGCAGGGTGGGTGGGGGGAACAGGAAGGTCCATCGGATCTCAAGCTCTCTCCGATCTCGACAGCTGCAAACTTTTCTCGGAAAGGAAGAGAACAAAATTCACTTGCAGATCTGCGTCGGCTGTTCCTGCAAACGGTTCAGTAATGATCGACCTCCCTCCAGCTCTCCCACCGTTGGGATTGTATCGGCTGCTTCATTTTCAGGGACACAATCTGTATACTGCGTTGCCATTTGTATACCAGCTCTGCCCCTTTAATATCTGGACGCTCATCGCACGGATGACGGCAAAACCAGTTTCGGACTCGACAGAAAGGAAAGAAGGCCCTACAGGCATCTAGCAAATAAATATCGACTTCTTTAAATATATATATATTATTTACCTAGCAGTCATTCAAAATAGATGCAACGAACATGAAATTGAGCCAACTTCAGAGGACGGCGGAAGACAGGAAGGCCTGGCGGGATCTGGTCCATGGGGTCGCGAAGAGTCGGACTCGACTGTGCGACTGAACAACAACAACAACATTCAAAAAGGGGGGGGGTGTCTTTTTTGTTGTTGTTGCAAGCAATGGATTTTACAAACCAGCAGGTGGAGCTGGTGTAGAGGCCGTTATTTTCCTTCTGAATGACAGATCCTACCAGTTATGATCTTTGTTGTCGAGATCAGCACTCGGGGCATGATTCTCACCTGGTATAAATCAAGTGTCACCGCATCACATTTGCCGGAGCCATGTTGGGACCCCGGACCTTTCACTGGCTCTTAGCATCTCGCACTGATCATAACTGCTCTGGCAGTAATAATGTCTGAGTACGGAGCTCTCAGCCTGCAGGAGCAGACAGAAGTCTTTTTGATAAGGCCAGGACTTCGAACTCTCCCATTCTCCTGGATTTCCACAAACCATGCAAGACCAAACTGCTCAAGAGAGCTTTTCCGCACAGGTCATACGGTTGCAGTGTACAAAAGAGTTCATGGATTTATTTGGATGAATGATCGGGACTGTGGTCGAGACCTGATTGTAAGCAGAATTGTGGGTTGCCAACCTCCAGGTGGGTAACGAACACACACAAAATGGAAATACAGCGAATGCAGTTATACAAACGAATAAACAGAATAATCTGTCGCGCTGTAGAAATCACACTAGAGACTACTGTCTTCTTATACAGTTCTAGGTAAAGGTTTCCCTTGCTCGAAAGCCAGTCGAATCCGACTCTAGGGATGCGCTGCTCATCTCCGTTTCCAAGCTGATGAGCCAGCGCTGTCCAAATATGTTTCCGTGGTCATGTGGCCGGCATGACAAGACGTCAAGGTGCATGGAACGCTGTTACCGAGGTGCACAAAACGCTGCCAGTCGAATCTGACTCTAGGGATGCACTGCTCATCTCTGTTTCCAAGCCAGTGAGCCAGCACTGTCCAAAGACGTTTCTGTGGTCATGTGGCCGGCATGACTAGACACCGAGGCACACGGAACGCTGTTACCTTCCTATCGAAGCGGTACCTATTTATCTACTTGCCATTTCTTGCTTTTGAACTGCTAGGTTGGCAGGAACTGGGCCCAGAGCCGGGTGCTCACTCTGTCATGTGGCACACTCGGGTCTCGAACTGCTGAACTACCGACCTTCCAGTCTGCAGTTCAGCGTCTTAACCACTTGAGCCACCGCAGCCACTTGCGTGTAAGTACAGTTCTACTTACAACCAAAATGAACACACAGAACAAATAGCTTTCCCACCACGCATAAATGACAACTGCACCAGTTGAATGGTGACCTGGTAGTCCTTGAAAGTAGAAGTCTCTCTTCAGATCGGTGTGGCCACCGGCTCATGGTGCAGAGAAGAGGTTCCAGAAGGAAGAAGAAGAAGAGGAGGAGAAGAGGTTCCAGAAGGAAGAAGAAGAAGAGGAGAAGAGATTGGATTTATACCCCACCCTTCACTTGGCGTCTCAGAGCGGCTTACAATCTCCTTTCCCTTCCCCTCCCCACAACAGACACCCTGGGAGGTGGGTGGGGCTGAGAGAACTCTGACACAAACTGCTCTTTTTCAAAGCTGTGCCAGAGCTTGTGACTGACCCAAGGTCACATCAGCAGGTGCAAGTGGAGGAGTGGGGACTCAAACCCGGTTCTCCCAGATTAGAGTCCGCGCACTTAACCACTACACCAAACTGGCTCTTGCCAGAGCTTGTGACTGACCCAAGGTCACATCAGCAGGTGCAAGTGGAGGAGTGGGGACTCAAACCCGGTTCTCCCAGATTAGAGTCCGCGCACTTAACCACGACACCAAAGGAGGCATGCAATAGGCGGCAGGAACTCAGGACTAGCTGTAGCGCGAACCAAAGGAGTGGCGACGGAACGCCTAGGTCGCTCTGCCGTGTCT
>NW_015174890.1:77751-94026 GCF_001447785.1 Gekko japonicus | reverse complement strand
AGAGAGGGAGAGAGAGAGAGAGAGAGGGAGGGAGAGAGAGGGAGAGAGAGAAGGAGGGGGAGAGGGAGGGAGAGAGAGAGAGGGGGAGAGAGAGAGAGAGAGAAGGCATGCCAGTTTGGTGTAGTGGTTAAGTATCTGGACTCTAATCCGAGAGAACCGGATTTGATTCCCCACTCCTCCATATGCAGCTGCTGGATGACCTTGGGCAAGCCAGAGTTCTGTCAGAGCTGTTCTCTCAAGGGCAGTTTCTCTCAAGAGCTCTCTCAGCCCCATCTACCTCACGGGGTGTCTGTTGTGGGGAGGGGAAGGGAAAGGAGTTTGTAAGGCGCTCTGAGACTCCAAATGAAGGGCGGGACATAAATCCAATATCCAGCCGGTACCCGCCCTTCATTTAAACCCATTTTCGCAAGTCCTCTCCTCTGCTGCCAACAGGAACAGTTCCCTGCCCTCCTCCTCCAAGTGACAGCCCTTCAGATACTTCAAGAGAGCCATCCTGTCCCCCCCTCAACCTCCTCTTCTCCAGACTGAACATTCCCAAGTTCCTCAGCTTTTTCTCAAAGGGCCTGGTCTCCAGCAACCATTACTAACCAGCCGTTTCCAGTCCATGTTCGGGTTTAGAAATGGAAGTCTTTGTAAGAGCGAAACTCAGCGGAGATGCATTTAGCGCTCTGGTGTGACGCCTGTCGCTCCCGCAAGCACCGCCCCCCAGCACGGCCTTGACCCATCCCATGATCCATCAAGCAGCAAACACCAGTGCCCAGTAGGGTTCATGGCGGGCAGGGGGAATTGAACCTTGGAAGGCCCTCTCTTGCGCCCCTCCCCCCAGGGAAAGGGCAAGATGGCCGCAATGAAGCCATGTTGATTTTACTTCCCCCTTTCTCCAAAGCCAGCTGGCTCTCCACCGGACACCATGACAGTCCCGTTCCCTCACTCCAATGACTTGTGAGAAGGCAGACTTGGGGTTGCCAGCCTCCAGGTGGGGCCTGGAGATCTCCGGGAATTACAACTGATCTCCAGTCATCAGAGATCTGTTTCCCTGGAGAAAATGGCTGCTCCCCGAAACCTGTCCTCCCCAGGCTCCACCCCCCCCCCAAACCTCCGGGAATTTCCCAAGCCAGACTTGGGAAGCCCCTCTCCTCACTCCAGAGACACAAGGTTAGCTCCTGAGCAATGCTCCCTCTAAGTTGTGGAGTCTTGTGAGCCAAAATCCTACTTGGTGAGTGGCTGGCCTTAGAGTTGTGAGCGAGCGAATTGGCTGCTGCATGAATCAGTTTGCTCTGGAGCCACCCCTTCCTGAGCGGAGACAAAAATCTGTGAGCCGGAAGCTAAAACACTGTGAGCTAGCCCACGCTAACTCAGCTTAGAGGGAACATTGCGTCTTGAGGAGAGACGAGCCTGTACACTCAGAGGAACTTCAGGAATTGAAAAGGTTGTCATTCTCGATTCAAGATTAATAGTTATATTGTTGTATAGACATGTGTCAAGGTTAGTACACGGCATACAATAGTCACGTGGCTCTTTTGGTTGATGTAGGGTCACCAGGTCTGGGTTGGAAGATACCTGGAGACTTTGGGGGTGGAGCCAGGAGTCAGGTTCCCAGTTAAAACACTCCCCCCACACACTATAAACAGTTATAGGTGTCATTGAGAAACGATAACTGGATTCAAGAGTCTTTGTCAGAACCAGTGTTCCCTCTAAGCTGAGTTAGTGTGAGCTAGCTCACAGTTTTTTAGCCTCCGGCTCACGCATTTTTGTCTTAGCTCAGGGAGGTGGGCTCCAGAGCGCACTAATTTCTGCAGTCGCCAAATCGCTCGCTCACAACTTTAATTCCAGGAGCTCACAAAGTAGGATTTTTGCTCATAAGACTCCACAGCTTAGAGGGAGTCTAGATATAAGAAAACCCAGTAGAGTTACAATCTCCTTTCCCATCCTCCCCCCCCAACATACACCCTTGTGAGGTCGGTGGGGATGAGAGAGCTCTTTCGAGGACTGCTCTTGAGAGAACAGCTCCGAGAGAACTTGTGACTGATCCAAGGTCACACCAGCAGCTGCATTGTGGAGGAGAGGGGAATCAAACCCGCTAATCCCAGATTAGAGTCCATGCTCTTAACCACTACACGAAACTGGGTCAGCCCTGGTTGGCACTGGAAAGGGAGACCACCAATAAAGTCTGGCGTTGCTAGGCAGAGGGCAGGCAATGGCAAACCACCTCTGAACGCCACTTGCTTTGAAAACCTCTTGTGGGGATAGTCAGACATCAGCTGTGACGCGATGGCCAAAACCCGAAAAATAAAAAAACCTCTACCCCGTAAACCACACTGAGCTCCATAAGGAAAGAAGGCAGCTGATAAATGTTTTAAATACACAAACGTTTTAAATAAATAAATGGAAGCTATTGTGCCATGAAGTAACAACCAAGGCATGTGGCTGTTTGGTTATGTAACGGCTTCACACCTAAAGCATACGTGGCTAGAAGAAATGATCAGGAGATGTACCACAGTTTGAAGAAGAAATTATCCGGCGAGGTACTACAGTATGAAGAAGAAATGATCAGGCAATGTACCACAGTATGAAGAAGAAATGATCAGGTGATGTACCACAGTTTGAAGAAGAAATTATCCGGCGAAGTACCACAGTTTGAAGAAGAAATTATCCGGTGATGTACCACAGTTTGAAGAAGAAATGATCAGGCGATGTACCACAGTTTGAAGAAGAAATTATCCGGCGATGTACCACAGTTTGAAGAAGAAATTATCTGGCGATGTACCACAGTTTGAAGAAGAAATTATCTGCTGATGTACCACAGTTTGAAGACAGATGACAATAGGCCCGTAGCCAGGGTTTTTAAATTTGGGGGGTCTTTAAGTAAGTCGGGGGGCACCCCACACAAACACCCCCACAACCCCCCAAGGGAGTGCCACAAATAAAAATCGGAAGTCGGGGAGGGCTTGGTAGTAAGTTGGGGGGCCGAGCCCACGAGGTGCCCTACTGTAGCTGCAGGCCTGGGTGACAAGGGGGGGGGGGAACCCAGACAGACAAGGAAGACAGGGATGGAGATACCGAGCAGCAAATCTCTTCCAAATCCCTACAAACATTTAAGAGGGGAAAAAAAGAAAAGAAAGAGAAATGTGCTTGCAAATGGAAGCCTCCAGTTCAGCATCTTTTATTGATGAGGAGCCTTTCCCTAATTACTTCTCTCCACCGAGGCTGGAAGGAAAGCACACAGAAAGGCCCTGAAATTGTGAGTGTCTAAAGCAATGAGGCAAAAGCGTTCGTCTGTTCTCTCGATTTATTCTCTCATTTCTTCTCCAGCAGGCATTGGGAAACCCACCCCTTATTGCCTGGTGTGTATCCTCACAACACTATTAGTCACACACACACACACAATATTCTTTTTTGACAATCATCTTTCATTCCTTCTCTCTACTTGTGCCGGAACGAGGAATTTTATCATTCCTTCCAAGGTGGTGGCAGCCTCAGAATCCGGGCTTTTCTCTCTTTCCGCGCAATTGACTTGTTATCTGCCATTTCCCCCCCTCCCCCAAAGACGAAAGCCAACGTGCGGCGCATCATTTCGGACGGGAAAATGCAAATGGTTGGGAGCCCTATCAGCCTTCAAATAGACACATCTGTCTTGCCTTTCCCGGGAGAAAGAGACAACCAAAAAACAGAAGCCACGGTGGCAGGACTCAAGATGGGATACGGGCATCACTCGTGGGAAGAAAGACTTGCTGGGCCCATGTTTAATAAGCAGCTGTTTCACTCCCCGGGAAGACAAGAGGCTTAGAGGCTAAAAATAGGAAACCAGGGAACTGGCTCGAGGTTTTTTTCCGCCACTTTGTACAGAGCGGCGTTTAGTATGCAAGGAGGCGAGGTCCAGAGGCACGCAGAGGGGGGGCGGTTGGCTCCCCCCAAAAGAAGCAGCTGATGCAATTAAAAAAAACGAGTCGGATGGGAAAGGGTGAAGCAAGAATTTGGTGGGAAGCATAAGGCAGGCTCCCAGCTATAACCATGCTGAGGGTTTGGGCATTCCCCACTTCTGCTGGAACAGCTCTCTGGAGGATGCGTTGTCACGCCGTTTAACGTGGAGGCCAAAAACGTTTGCTGGGCTCTGTTGTGCCGCTTTTAAGAAACGCTCGGGGTATTTCTCACCCCCTTGCCGCTGGAAGTTGGACCTCACCGGACGCAATCTAAATCGAAACTACAACGCCTCAGCTAGGGAAGTGTTCAGGCTTCTGAGTATGGGGTCACTTCTCACATTTTGGGACCACTGATTCCACAAGGGAGGGGCTGCGGCTCACAGGAAGGGCATCCGCTTGCTGTGCGGAAGAACCCGGGTTCAATCCCCGGCATCTCCAGTTAAAAGGATTAAGTAGGAGGTGGTGTGAAAGACCTCAGCCTGAGACCCTGGAGAGCGGCTGCTGGTCTGAGCGGTGGTTTGGCGCAGTGGTTAAGTGCGCGGACTCTAATCCGGGAGAGCCGGGTTTGATTCCCCACTCCTCCACTTGCACCTGGCTGGATGACTTTGGGCAAGCCACAGTTCTGTCAGAGCTGTTCTCTCAAGGGCAGTTCTGGGAAGAGCTCTCTCGGCGACTAAAATCCCTGCAGTGGGATGCTCCGGCCAGGCGGTGGCAGTGTGGCGATACGACATACGGGTCCTGAAGCCCCAACGTCATCAAGCCGGTCGACGCAGCTGTTCCGGACATGACTGATCCAAGCCAGAAGACATTTCCACCGTGCAGTGACGGCGTGTGCAATTAAAAATAAATTATATGTTGTCTTTCCTATCCCCTATGAACATTGTTAGTCCCCTGTCTAAAAGTGTAACTGTAAATCACTTTGAGCCCACTTGTGGGAAAAGCGATTAATAAAATCAAAAAATCGAAATCGAATCTGAAGCCCCACCTCCCTCACAGGGGGTCTGTTGTGGGGAGGGGGAGGGAAAGGGGTTTGTGAGCCGCTCTGAGACGCCGAGTGAACGGCGGGGTATAAATCCAACCTCCTCCTCCTCCTCCTCCTCCTCTTAGACAATACTGGCTTTGATGGACCCAGGGTCTGATTCAGTATAAGGCAGCTTCATGTGTTCAATTCCCGGCATCTTCAGTTAAAAGGTCCGGGTAGTAGGTGACGTGCCCTGACCTGGATGGCCCAGGCTATCCCGATCTTAACAAATCTCAGAAGCTAAGCAGGGTCGGCCCCAGTTAAGACTTGGAGGGGAGACCTCGGAGGAAGTCCAGGGAAAGTGAGCAGCGACTCACCAAGAATAAAGAGTTTGCCTTGACGGATGTCCCTTTTTATTGCCAGCTCTCCTTCCCTCGCGGCCAGAGAAGGGCTGAGTGTCCTCCTTGCCGGCCCTCCTCCCGGACTCTTTGAGGGCGGTGTGGCTGACCCTGCAGGCCCCCTCGCCTTTTGTAGCCTCTCACGAGGAAGAAAAACACAAGAGGCCCAAAGCGGCTCTGGCCGTTCTTCACCCAGTTTGGTGTAGTGGCTAAGAGCAGCAGGCTCTAATCTGGGAGAACCGGGTTTGATTCCCCACTCCTCCACATGCAGCTGCTGGGGTGACCTTGGGTCAGTCACAAGTTGTCTCAGAGCTGTTCTCTCAAGAGAAGTCCTTGAAAGAGCTCTCTCATCCCCACCTCACAGGGTGCCTGTTGTGGGGAGAGGAAGGGAAAGGAGATTGTAACTTTACTGGGTTTTCTTATATCTAGACTCCCTCTAAGCTGTTGTGGGGAGAGGAAGGGAAGGAGATTGTAAGCCGATCTGAGACACCAAGTGAAGGGTGGGGTATCCAACTCCAACTCCTCCTCCTCATCTTCTTCTTCTTCTTCTTGCTCTTCCTCGTCCTCTTCTTCTTCTTGCTCTTCCTTGTCCCCTTCTTCTTCTTCTATTCTCCCACTCTCCTCAACAGCCTCAGGAATGTTGCTGATCAGATGTCAGGGGTGATGGTGCCCCCTAACGGGGGGCAGCTCCGTGGTGCCCACCATCTCTTCCCGTGGAGGCAACTCCCCAGGAAAGACAGGGACTCCCCGATCCCAGACAGTAAATAACCACATGGCTGCCTATTTTTGCTCGGTCTCCAAGTGACTCAAGTCATACAAGGTGAAACCACACAAAAGTAGTGGGCACGCCACTACCGTCAACTTAAGAATGGTCCACTGTGAATGAGGAACACATAACTGGGGCCCCCCAAGAAACACATGAGCGAAGGGATTTTGCTATTAATGGTATTTTTCACAGGGTGGGGGTTGGAGGGGGAGGGACTTCAGCTGAGTTCGATGCCATCCTTCCTGCCTTGTGCAGGGGGTTGGACTAGATGACCCTGGAGGTCCTTTCCAATTCTGTGATTCTATGAAAGTAGAACAGAGCAAGAGTCCAGTAGCACCTTCCAGACTCACAAAGTTTGTGGCGTGGGATGAGCTCTCGTGAGTCACTCCTCGCTTCTTCAGGCACAGCTAGGATGTGAGTCCGTTTATCCTTATATGTTGGTGAGTAGAGTGATTTCAGATGCCAAGTGACAATAGCAGGACAATGGAAATAGCAGGTAAATGACAACAGCAGGTGTGATTGGATTAGGTGTGATATGCAGAGGAATAGTAGGTGTGGAGAAATCAGCACTGGTAATGAGACAGGAAACCTAGATCTCGAGTCAGTCCAGGAGGATGCATTGTCTTGAGCTTCATTATCAGTTGCAGTTCAGCGGTCTCTCTTCCTAATCTCCCTTTGAAATTCCTTTGTAAGAGAACTGTTGCTCTTAGGTCAGCAACTGAATATCCTGGGAGTTTAAAACATTCCCCCACTGTTTTTTTTTTTTTAATGTTGTGGTTTCTAACGTCAGGCTTATGTCCATTTATTCTTTGTCATAGGGATTCGCCTGCTTATCCAATGTAAAGAGTGGAATGGCATTGACGCGTGATGACATAAATCACATTGGAGGATGCACTGGGTATGAGCCTGAGATGGTACGGCCGATTGTGCTAAGTCCAGCTACCCATCTTGATCTATCTCCAAAGTAAGGATTTCCTCCTGGGGGACTAATCTCTGTCGTCTGGGGAGCAGTTGTAACAGCACGAGATCTCAAGGCCTCACCTGGACACTGGCAACCCTACCCACAACTCTTTTGTGATAGTTAACACTGGGATTTCGGGACTCAACCTGGGCTCTCTGTTGTGTGTGAGTTGACTGCAGGCTATGCTCCTGCAGAGTGCAGGGGGTTGGACTAGATGACCCGCAAGGTCCCTTCCAACTCTAACATTCTATGATTTTATGATTCTATGACCGGAAAGCTCTCCTCCCTGGAACAGGGAAAGAAATCACAAGATTTTAAGGGTGGATTCTAATGGGTGGAAATTACAAGGGAGTCGATACCGGCTAAATATCAGGAGAGACTTCCTAACGGTAAGAGTGGTTGAGCAGTGGAACAGTCTGCCTCGGGAGGTGGTGGATGCTCCTTCGCTGGACGTTTTCAAGCGTAGGCTGGGCGACCATCTTTCAGGTATGTTGTAGGGCTATCTTTTGGCTATGCTCCTGCAGAGTGCAGGGGGGTGGACTAGATGACCTGCAAGGTCCCTTCCAACTCGAACATTCTATGATTCTATGAAGGGAGCTGTTCTTAGATCCTACAACAAGATTGTGTGGTTGCATTCATTCACCATATGGCAAATGCCTGTCAACATGGCAATGAGGTGCCGGAACATGGCAGGGGGTGACTGTTTCCCAACTCATCAGGACACACCCACTAAAAAGTTAGCAAACCAAAAGAACAAAACCGATCCCTGAGCCCATTCGCTTTGGGTAACACTCGGTAGCAATCTGGTACCGCAAAATAGACAGTGCTTTTTTTTAAAAAAAAAAAAATCTTACGAACATTCAGCACAACACAATTGTACCATGTCTTTCCAGTCAAATGAATGCCTTATGATTAATCGCCGACAGCTGGTAGAAAATAACACTCGAGTTCGAACTATTCCGGTCACAGACAACGTCCAGAATTTAAACAACTCCCTCTCTCCCCCCCCTCCCTTCATCCTCAGACACAAGCCCCTCTGTTGTGGAACTCCGCAAGCCATTAAAATGAAGCATCAAGGGAGTGGCCCGAGGTTACAGAATCTTTCAGTCGTTTTAATTTCTTTAATTAAGTTACAATTTAGGTCACGTTTAATAACAGCTCGGTCTATAACCCCTATGGTACAGCGAGGATGGGGGGGGGTAGGGGGTAAAGAAAGAGATGAATATTTAACCGGGGTTAGAGAAGAAGGAGCGCGAGTAATTGTCCAACAGTTTTCCGATCCGGATTCCACACCCACTGTTTTAAGAATTTATAACAAGGGCACAACGTAACATGAAGCTATTAGCCTGTAGGGCCACTGCTTGGATTAGGCGGCGAGTGGGCGTCAATGAGGCCAAGGGGGTTCAGTGTGGCCAAGTGCAAAGTGATGTACATTGGAGCCAAAAATCCTAACTATAAATACACATTGATGGGGACTGAACTGGTGTTGGATCCCCAAGCATCGAGAATAAATCCACCTATGTACAGTTCGGGTCACCACACCTCAAAAAGGATATTATAGCTTTGGAAAAAGTGCAGAAAAGGGCAACGAGAATGATAAAAGGGATGGAACACTTTTCCTATGAAGAAAGGTTAAAGCGCTTGGAGAAACGACAGCTGAGGGGTGACATGATCGAGGTTTACAAGGGTATGCATGCGATAGAGCAGGTAGAGAAAGAAGTACTTTTCTCCCTTTCTCACAGTACAAGAACTCGTGGGCACTCCATGAAATTGCTGAGCAGTCAGGTTAGAACAGATAAAAGGAAGTACTTCTTCACCCAGAGAGTGATTAACACATGGAATTTATTGCCACAGGAGGTGGTGGCAGCTATAAGCATGGACAGCTTCCAGAGGGAATTAGATAAAACATACGAAGCAGAGGTCCATCAGTGGCTATTAGCCACGAGGTATAGATAGGAAATCTCGGTCTGGAGCAAGTGATGCTCTGTATTCTTGGTGCTTGGGGGGGGGGCAACAGTGGGAGGGCTTCTAGTGTCCTGGCCCCACTGCTGGACCTCCTGATGGCACCTGGTATTTCTGGCCACTGTGTGATACAGAGTGTTGGGCTGGATGGGCCATTGGCCTGATCCAGCATTAGCTTCTCTTATGTTTTTATGTTCTTATGACAACGAAGTTGCCTTTTAATTTTCACGAGCCCTTCCGTTGTAAGTTAAAGTGGGAGGGTGAGAAAGAAAGGAGCACGGCAGTGAGCCCGGTAGTGGGCAGTCGCCCCCGTAACCGGAAGTCGGGCCAACGCCCCACCAAGAGGCTCTGCATCTCCCAATAAGTACGGGGGCAGAGCCTGCAGGGGGGAGGGGGAGGACAGAGAAGGAACGGAAGGGGGTAGGGGGGGAGGTACAAAGGAGGGGCAGCAATGATGGGTCGAGGAGGACTACCCCAGGGACACGTGACCACGCTGAGAGAGATGACCAGACGTCTGGGAGAGACAGAAATCAGGGTGTGGTGACAGTGATAGTGAGGGGGTGTCGACCAGCTTGTGGGACATAGTTATTTGGCCAAGCAGCATCAGGTGACGACGCTACCCAATCAGGACACTTTCTTGCTGGAACCCTCTAGAAAATTACCTCATCGCTCCTGATTCCTCCCCTCGCATCCTATGGACCGCAGGTTATCATGAGGAGCTGATTACCACGTTTCCAGCTCTGGCCTTGAACATGATAAGGGCTGTGTGGGCCGAAAGACCAATTAGCAACACCTGCAGGATGAAACCAGCCCGTTTCCTTTCACATTAGCCCTTGGGGGGGTGTCAGGGGTGCTTTACCTCACAGATCCTAAGCTCATTCATTCGTTGTGCGCACCCGAGCATCTCTGCAAAAGGCCAGCATATTTTATAAGGAGCAGTAAAATCAAGATGGGCCCTGATATACAGGGAAAGATGAAGTCCATATAGTCTCAGCTGAATATAAACTATGGGGAAAGGTAAAATACAGCGGAAAAAATATTTAAAAACCTGATTGGGAAATGGATGGCAAATGAACACAGAACAGAATCAACAAAACTCTGGATTTGACATTTCCCCCCTCAATCCCTCTGGGCATTGTTTCGTCTGAAGAGCGAGAGTGAGTGAGAGAAATATGCTTAAATGCTTTTCTTCAGTATCACTGCTCATGGCATTGATTAAGCCATTGTTCACACCGAGGTTGTGGAATCTATTTTTGTGATTAACACGGTGGATCTTTGCTTCTCTTTATCGATGTGCTGCTCAGAAGTAGAAAAGCCTTCTTTTTGTGTACCACAGATGAGTAAAAACCAGTTCACATATAGCCACCAGGTGTGAGGCATTAGAAAAAGGGAGAAGGTCACCAAAAAGCGTGGCAGCATAATAAAGCCAGAAGAAAGGTGAACATCATATTATATATTTTCTCTATTTACATCATTCCTATGCTGCCTCTTCAGGGATCTACTTGAGGCAGCTTACAATTAAAACAATGGTCAATATAAGGACACGCCATGGGACATACATAGTATAAAAGCTATCCATAAAACAGAAGCGGGCCATTAAAAAGCTAGAACAATCAAACCTGAGAAGAAGAAGAAGAAGAAGAGGAGGAGGAGGAGGAGGAGGAGGAGGGGTGAAGAAGAAGAGGAGGAGGAGGAGGAGGAGGAGGAAGGAGGAGGAGGAGGAGGAGGAGGAGATTGGATTTATACCCTGCTCCTCACTCGGAATCTCAGAGCGGCTTACACTTTCCCTTCCCCTCCCCACGACAGGCACCCTGTGAGGTAGGTGGGGCTGAGAGAGCTCTGAGAGAACTGCCCTTTCAAGGACAGCTCTGACAGAACTATGGCCTGCCCAAGGTCATCCAGCAGCTGCAAGTGGAGGAGTGAGGAATCGGACCCGGTTCTACAAGATTAGAGTCTGTACACGTAACCACTACACCAAACTGCTGGATCAGACCAATCGTCCATCTAGTCCAGCAGTGTGTCCCACACAATGGCCAACGACAGGCTGAGGCCTTCCCCTGATGTTGCCTCCTGGCTGTTCTAGGATTCAGAGGATCCGTGCCTGGATTGACTGAATGTGGAGGTTCCCCTCAGCCACTATGGCTAGTAGCCCTTTTCAAGCTGTTTATTCCCATGGCCATCACTCCATCCTCTGGCAGGGAATCCCCCATTTTAATCACTCTCTATGTAAAGTGGTGTTTCCTTCTGTCCGTCCTGAGCCTACTGCCCGTCAGCTTCATTGGATGCCCTCAAGTTCTAGTCCTTTGGGAGAGATATACTCTCTCTCTTGATATACTCTCTCCACCCCATGCATAATTTTTTATAAACCTTTGTCATGCCTTCCCTTAGTCATCTCTCTTCTGAACCGAAAAGTCCCGGATGCTTCAGCCTTTCCTCCTAGGGAAGGCGCTCACACCCCCTCATCGCCTCGGTTGCCCTCTTCTGTACTATGTCCAGCTCTGCACAGAAGCCTGGGTAAAAAGATGGGTTCTGGCCTAGTGCCTAATAGAATCATAGAATCATAGAATGTTAGAGCTGGAAGGGACCTTGCAGGTCATCTAGTCCACTCCCCTGCACTCTACAGGAGCACAGCCGAAAGATAGCCCTACAACATACCCGAAAGATGGTCATCCAGCCTCCGCTCGAAAACGTCCAGCGAAGGAGCATCCACCACCTCCTGAGGCAATCTGTTCCACTCTTACAGTTAGGAAGTTTCTCCTGATATTTAGCCGGTAACGACTCCCTTGTTATTCCCACCCATTCGATCTAGTCTTGCAATTCGGAGCAAGAGAGAAGAGATCCGCTCCATCTTCTACATGACGGCCCATTAGATACTTGAAGACTGCCACCATGTCCCCTCTAAGCCTCTCCACAGTCATGTTGTATAATCCAGGGTGAGTAAATTTCAAGGAGCCGTCCTAACGATATCGGTAATGTACGTGCCACTTAATTGTTCGAAAAACAAAGCTTTCAAACCTGTCTTGCTGCAAATGCATGTAAGTGTCTAGAATATGTCAGGCATTCATAGAATCGTAGAACGTTAGAGTCGGAAGGGACCTTGCAGGTCATCGAGTCCGACCCCCTGCACTCTGCAGGCGCATAGCCGAAAGATAGCCTGACAACGTACCCGAAAGATGGTCGTTCAGCCTCTGCTCGAAAACGTCCAGCGAAGGAGCCTCCAGCACCTCCCGAGGCAGTCAGTTCCACTACTCGACCCCTCTTTCCGTTAGGAAGTCTCTCCTGATATTTAGCTGGTAGCGACTAAATTAAAGTAGGTGCCAGGCGAGCCTCAAGGGGGAGCTGTTCCAGAGGTGCACTGCCACCACAGAAAAGGCCTCATCTCAGGTCGCATCCTGCCTCACCTCTGACAGCAGGGGCCCCAGAGAGCAGGGTTGGAGGGGCAGGTTTTAACCGGTGGGCTGGATCACATGGGAGGAGTCAGTCCTTCAGGTACCCTCAGGTCTCCAGGTATTTCCAAACCTGGGGTTGGCAACCCTATGACAGAGGGAGCTTTTGCCTCATTGAAAGCTCACAGCTCTCAAAAGCTCCTGTTTTAGGACAGTTGTTGGCCTCTTGCGTGTGACTGGGTTTGAATCGAGCTCTTCTACTGGAGACCAACATGGTTAGCCATGAGGAGGGACGGTGGCTCAGTGGAAGAGCTTCTGGTTTGCATGCAGAAGGTCCCAGGTTCAATCCCCGGCACCTCCAGGTAAAAAGGGCCAGGCAGGAGGTGATGGGAAAGACCTCTGCCTGAGACCCTGGAGAGCTGTAAAGAGGGGCCGTGGCTCAGTGGCAGAGCATCTGCTTGGCATGCAGAAGGTCCCAGGTTCAATCCCCGGCATCCCCAGTTGAAAGGAGCAGGTAGCAGGTGATGTGAAAGACCTCTGCCTGAGACCCTGGAGAGCTGCTGCCAGTCTTGAGTAGATTATATTGACTCTGATGGACCGGTGGTCTGATGCTGTATAAAGGCAGCGTCATGTCTGTATTCATGGGTACCCTCTGAAAACCTTAAGTTTGGCAGTGTTCCCTCTAAGCTGAGTTAGTCTGAGCTAGCTCACAGTTTTTTCAGCCTCCGGCTCACACATTTTTGTCCCCGCTCAGGAAGGAGGGCTCCAGAGCAGACTCATTGACACCGCAGACAAATCGCTCGCTCACAACTTTAATGCCGGTAGCTTACAAAGTAGAATTTTTGCTCACAAGAACATAAGAGATGCCAATGTTGGTTCAGGCCAGTGGCCCATCCAGTCCAACACTCTGGGTCACACAGTGGCCAAAAATACCAGAGGCCATCAGGAGGTCCGCCAGTGGGGCCAGGACACTAGAAGCCCTCCCACTGTTGCCCCTCAAGCACCAAGAAGACAGAGCATCACTTGCCCCAGAGCCCCTAGCTATACCTTGTGGCTAATAGCCCCTGATGGACCTCTGCTCTATAGGCTTATCTAATTCCCTCTTGAAGCCGTCCATGCTTGTAGCCGCCACCACCTCCATTGGCAGTGAATTCCAAGTGTTAATCACTCTTTGGGTGAAGAAGGACTTCCTTTTATCCGTTCTAACCCGACCGCTCAGCAATTACATGGAGTGCCCATGAGTCCTTGTATTGTGAGAAATGGATAAAAGGACATCTTTCTCTACCTGCTCTTTCCCATGCAAGACATACAAGACTTCACAGCTTAGAGGGAGCATTGCTTGTGATAGGAAACAAAAAACAGGGTTTTTTAGTCCCAAAAGTGTATAAATATACCATATCAATGAAATGGGGCTTGCAGGAGAGACAGGGATCTTCCATCCCTGGTAAAACCAACTCTACCTATATGTAATGACTGGAGAAGTATGTTTCAACGTATCTGGAAAAGCGTGCATGCACAAAAAATATTATTTGTTGTTGTTGTTCAGTCACACAGTCGAGTCCGACTCTTTGCGACCCCATGGACCAGATCACGCCAGGCCTTCCTGTCTTCCGCCGTCCTCCAGAGTTTGCTCAGTTTCATGTTCGTTGCATCGATGACAATGTCTAACCATCTCATCCTTTGCCGTCCCCGTCTTCTTTGACCTTCAATCTTTCTCAGCATCAGGGTCTTCTCCAGTGAGTGCTCCCTTCTCATTGGGTGGCCAAAGTATTTGAGCTTCAGTTTCATTATCTGGCCTTCCAGGGAACAGTCAGGGTTGATTACTTTTAGGATTGACTGATTTGATCTTCTTGCAGTCTAAGGGACTCTCAAGAGTCTTCTCCAGCACCTTAATTCGAAAGCATCTATTCTTCAGTGCTCGGCCTTCCTTGTAGTCCAGCTCTCACAGCCATACTGGGAATACCATTGCTTTGACCATACAGACTTTTATTGACAGGGGGATGTCTCTCCTTTTTAGTATGCTGTCTAGGTTTGCCATCGCTTTCCTCCCAAGGGGCGGGTGTCTTTTAATTTCATGGCTGCAGTCACCGTCTGCAGTGATCTTGGATCTCAGGAACGTGAAGTCTGCTTCCACGACTTCCCCTTCTACTGCCAAAAAATTATACCCGGAATTAAACCTTGTTCTTCCTAAAGGTGCCACTGGACTCAGACTTTGCTTTGTGTCCCCCCCCCACCCAGTTACGCTCAGATTTGGAGGCCAGGATCCAAGGGGCCACAAATGGAACACCAGATGTGCAATTGGAATGTCTGCCTCTTCCCACTACAGCCTCTCACATTCCCCGAAAAGCCGCTTTGGAAAGTCGGGGGACCATCTGGATCAGTGCGTAATGCCATGCCCGCAGGGGAAAAGATTGCCAGGGCGGGGCGATCGCCGATGGCAAAAGTGGCTTCCCTTTGTGCAAGGCACGCTTGAGATTCTCGCCACGGCTCCTGACCAGTGTTCCCTCTAAGCTGAGTTAGTGTGAGCTAGCTCCCAGTTTTTTAGCCTCCGGCTCACACATTTTTGCCTTCGGTCAGAAAGGAGGGCTCCAGAGCAAACTGATTTATGCAGCAGCCAAATGGCTCGCTCACAACTTCAATGCCAGTAGCTCGCAAAGTGGAATTTTCGCTCACAGGACTCCACAGCTTAGAGGGACCTTGCTCCTGGCACCGCAAGGCGCTCTCTGATTGCCCAGGTATTTTTAATGCGCAAAGACAAATGGGACATGTCAAAACCAAAGTGAAGTAACAAGGTCTCCACCAGATGAGAAAGGCCGAATCTCTTTAAGTATATTTTTGCATTAAGGAGCAAACGTTTCACGGTCAGGTTTGCCGCTTGCGCCTCCCCCAAAGGACCCTTTTCCGCAGTACTTTATCTTCATTTAAATTGTTCTTTGCGAGAGGCCTACAAAATTCACTTTCGCAAAGAGGAATGATTTGACTGAATGCTAAAAAAAAAAAATCGGTTACTCGATATTGGGGGGGTGGGGGTGGCGTTTGGAGAATTTAGGACATCTAGAGCAGCAAATTGAGGATGCCTGTTTGGTATTCATGTGATTTTCTGCCATCCAAGTAAAAATGGGACTCAAGTTTACAGTGGAAAATTAAATCGTTGCCCCGAGGAGGGTATTACGGACAGAAATGCAATCAGTCGTTTTCAGTACGGAGTGGGTTCCAGGACTTTATCAAAAAAGATCTAGTTCGACGGACCACTTAAGGAGAAGAAGACAAGACCATTTTTTCAAGGTAATGCGCAATACGACGGAGCTGACAGCAAACAAAAACAAGATGGCGCAATCCCGAGCAATTGAGGTGAGCTCCTGATGACTGCCCAGTGCTCTTTGCCAGTTTGGTGTCGTGGTTAATTGCGCGGACTCTGATCTGGGAGAACCGAGTTTGAGTCCCCACTCCTCCACTTGCAGCTGCGGTTCTGTCAGAGCTGTTCTCTCAAGGGCAGTTCTGGAAAGAGCTCTCTCAGCCCCGCCTACCTCACAGGGTGTCTGTTGAGGGGAGGGGAAGGGAAAGGAGTTTGTAAGCCACTCTCAGACTCCGAGTGAAGGGCGGGGTATAAATCCAATCTCTTCTCTTCTTGAGCCATCGCCAGCCTACTCTGACATTTTCAAACTGAGGAGCAGAAGGACTGAGCAAAGGTGTAAATTCAGAGAACAGCTCTATGTATCCAGGACTACACAGGGACAGTATAACACACTGTAGATGTCCCCAAACAGCAGACAACAACCTTTGAGATGTCAGCCTCCAGGTGGGACCTGGGGAGCCCCCGGAATTACAGCTCATCTCTAGACTACAGAGATCAGTTCCCCAGGAGGAAATGGATGCTTTGGAAGGTGGGCTTTGTGTTACCGGGAGGCGCAGTGACTCTGT
>NW_015174890.1:77154-77554 GCF_001447785.1 Gekko japonicus | reverse complement strand
TTACATTCTGAGATGTTCATGGCACGAATCACTTAGGCAAAGGTTTATTTATCCTATTGTACCTCTGTATAATGGAATTTCAGAGCAGGATTTGACCGTTTTCTTGCTCTCTGATATTGATGCACGCGTTACTAGCAGAATGGCTTTGTTTGCACTGGTGGCAAAAAAGATAAGACTGGGTCTAGGACTTACTGCAAGTTATTGATGTATAATGTTTGTTGTGCTTTGATTTATTTTGTGTTGTTATGGCCAATGGCTAAGACAATAAACTAAACTTGAAACTTGAAACTTGACTTAGGCGGACCAAGGGTCTGAAGCAAAGTAGAGTCAGCTCTGGTTGGTAATTGGATGGGAGACTACCAAGGAAGTCCAGGGTTGCTGAGCAGAGGCAGGCAACAGC
>NW_015174890.1:74693-76697 GCF_001447785.1 Gekko japonicus | reverse complement strand
AATCCAATCTCTTCTTCTTCTTCTTCTTCTTCTTCTTCTTCTTCTTCTTCTTCTTCTTCTTCTTCTTCTTCTTCTTCTTCTTCTTCTTCGGCAGCGTTGGAGGTGGTGCTCTGCTTTGTGGGCAAAACTCTATGGTAAAAACGGCCTCCAACCATAGAGTTTTGCTGCCAAAGCAGAGCGTCACACACACCCCATGTCACCAACATGCTGACGTCACTTCTGGGTAACATCAGCGCATTGCACATGGCATCGTGGGTGGGGGGATCTCTTCCCGCTGGCCAGATGGCTGAAGGTGAGCAGGAGCCCACGAAAGCATGTAACCCCCCACCCCGAACCTGGGGAACGGAACCCCTAGGCAACGGCCACTTCTGTACATCTATCTCTTGCCACGACCGGGATGGCCCAGGCAGCCTGATCTCGTTCGATCTCGGAAGCTAAGCAGGGTCGGCCTTGATCAGTACTTGGACAAGAGACCACCAAGGAAGTCCAGGGTGGCTACGCGGAGGCAGGCCAGGGCAAGCCACCTCTGCCCTGATCACGGCTAGCTGGATCTCGTTCGATCTCAGAAGCTAAGCAGGGTCGGCCCTGGTTAGTACTTGGATGGGAGTCCACCGAGTGAGTCCAGGGTCACTACGCTGAGTCGGGTGATGGCAAACCACTGTTGTTTGTCCTGACCTGGATGGCTCTGGCTGGCCCTGGTTCATACTCGGATGGGAGACCACCGAGGAAGAAGAGGAAGAAGAAGAGAAGGGATTGGATTCATACCCCGCCCTTCACTACCCAAGGGAGTCTCACAGTGGCTGAAAAACTCCTTCCCCTTCCCCTCCCCATAACAGACACCCTGCGGGGGAGGTGGGGCTGAGAGAGCTCTTGACAGAAACTGCCCTTTTTCAAGGACAGCTCTTATCAGAACTATGGCTTGCCCAAGGTCATCCAGCAGGTGCAAGTGGAGGAGTGGGGGAATCAAACCCGGTTCTCCCAGATTAGAGTCTGCGTACTTAACCACTACACCAAACTGGCTCTAAGGAAGCCTATGATTGCTATGCAGATGCAGGCAAATCACCTATGAAGGGTCTCCTGCCTTGACCTGGATGGCTCCGGCTAGCTTGGTCCCATCAGATCTCAGAAGCTAAGCAGGATCGGCCCCGGTCAGCACTTGGTGCAGAGACCACCCAAAAAGTCCCGGGTTGCTACGCAGAGGCAGGCAAAGGCAAACCACCTCTGGCCCTGGTCACACAGAGATTTTGCTGTGTGAAAGGCACGAATGTCGGGCGGATTTTCGGGGCGTGATCACACCGCAACATCTGGGAAGCGTAGCGCATCCATGGCGTCCCGCCAAAGATGTGGAGTTAAAAAGTACCAAGGAAAGTGCACTAGTATCCGGAAAACGCGCAGCACAGGCAGACGTCTGATTGCGGGAGCGCTAGTATCCCGTGGCATCCGGCGCCCGTCCACATCCCATCGCAAACCAGATGTTTTTCGTAAGCGCATGCGCACAAACATGAAACTGAAAACAGTGCTGCTCCGCGGAACTGTGCATGCACGCAAATGTGAAACGCTAGTGTGATCGCGCCATGCCGCTTCTTTGCCACGCCACAGCATCGCCGTGTGATCACCAGCTAACAGCCTAAGCATGGAGACTCGGGGGACCGTGTGATCGGGCTACCGTGCTTTATTTTGCTCCGGGATGAACAGCCACACTTCCGACCCACGTTATTTGGCCCGTGTGACCGGGGCCTCTGAACCTCTCTTGCCTTGAAAACCCTACAGGGTCCCTATAAATCAGCAGCAACTTAACAGCAACCCAGTTAAATCCTGGGTTCCACGGCTGGTCCGATCCCAAGCCAATGATCAGCTCAGCTTTATTAGTGATTCAGGAAGAACAAGGCAACGGCCCTGTTTAAATAGCATGCAAACTCCACCCACTTCCCCAAACAACTACCAACAATAGGCCATTGTCAGAACCACTAATTCCTCATTGGCCACCTCCAGAGTCCTGGTGGG
>NW_015174890.1:67692-74279 GCF_001447785.1 Gekko japonicus | reverse complement strand
CCTTTGGCCTGATCCAACATTGGCTTCTCTTATGTTCTTATGATGTCCAAAGGATAACAAATGTACCTTTGAGGACATTCGAGGCCTTTAAAAAAAAAAAAAACGGAGCGTTTTTATACTTTGTGCTACACTCGGGCAGTACCACGGTATCCACGGTTTCTGTAATCGGGAGAGACAACCTGCCTCGCTTTGGGGACAAAAGAAGAGGGATACTTCAGGCCGGAGAGGGGAAAAGGGCACAAGCCTGTGAAGAATGTGCAGAATATTTAGAAAAATTATAAGATCTTCCAAATTTTGAATTGCTGCACAGGGGCGGGTAGACTTGCTGAGATGTGATTCAAGGGCTCACATGACATCGCATGCAGGACTGGGAGGGATGAAACGGTGTCTCCAGTTCGTGACGATGTCACAGACACAGCACAATAGGCACCCTGCTAAAGCCGCTACATTCCACCACCGCCCACCTCTGTGATTCCGTCTCGTAAAATCTTGCAGTTGATGTTTTGGGAAATGCTGATGTCTCCACAAAAGCCACACAGCCTAAGGGGGGGGGGATTCCCTATCACTACACGAAAGAGCTCTGAACTGGACGGTCCAGCCTAGCCTGATTTTTTTCAGATCTCAGAAGCTAAACAGGTTCAGCCCTGGTTAGTACTTGGGTGGGAGATCAGCGAGGAAGTCCAGGATTGTTACACAGAGAAAGGCAATGACAAACCACCTCTGTTCTTACCCGGAGGGCCTAGGTTAGCTTGATATCAGATCTCGAAAGCTAAGCAGCATCAGCCCTGTTTAGTACTGGGACAGGAGACCACCAGGGAAGTCATAGAATCATAGAATGTTAGACTTGGAAGGGACCTTGCAGGTCATCTAGTCCAACCCCCTGCACTCTGCAGGAGCACAGCCGAAAGATAGCCCTACATACCTACAACATACCCAAAAGATGGTCGTCCAGCCTCCACTTGAAAACGTCCAGTGAAGGAGCCTCCACCACCTCCCGAGGCAGACTGTTCCACTGCTCAACCACTCTTACTGTTAGGAAGTCTCTCCTGATATTTAGCCGGTAACGACTCCCTTATAATTTCCACCCATTTGCTCTAGTCTTGCAATCCAGAGCAAGAGAGAATAGATCTGCTCCATCTTCTACAGGACAGCCCTTCAGATACTTGAAGACTGCAATCCTGTCCCCTCTGAGCCTTCTCTTCCCCAGGCTAAACATACCCAGCTCTTTCAGCCTTTCCTCATAAGACTTGGATTCAAACCCTCTCACCATCCTGGTTGCCCTCTTCTGGACATGCTCGAGCTTGTCAACGTCCTTCCTAGAATGTGGTGCCCAAAACTGGACACAGGACTCCAGGTGAGCCCTGACCAGAGCAGAACAGAGCAGAACGACCACCGCCCGTGATCTGGACACAAAGCTTCTGTTCATGCATCCTAAGATGCAGGGCTTTTTTTGTACAAAAAGCCCAGCAGGAACTCATTAGCATAATTGGCCACACCCAGCAGCAGGAACGTATTATCTTATTAGGCCACACCCCTGACAGCACAGGTCATTAGCATATTAGGCCACACCCCCATGTTACCAGAAGTGTGCTCATCCAGCCACACCCACCTTTTGCTTCTTATTCTGTTTACCTTGTTTGTTGTCAAAGCCCAGGGCCTTTTTTTGTAGGAGGAACTCCATTGCATGTTAGGCCACACACCCCTAATGTAGCCAATCCTAATGAGTTTCTGCTGTTGGGTATGGCCTATTATGCTAATGAGTTCCTGCTGGGCATGGCCAACTTGGGAGCCAGCCGGAACTCCGTTCCTGTGCGTTCCTGCCCAAAAATAGCCCTGCTAAGATGGCATTAGCTTTATTCGCAGCTGCATCGCACTGCAGGCTCATGTTTAGCTTGGGATCAACCGGAACACCCAGATCCCTTTCACAGGTGCTGCTGTCAAGCCAAGTCCCTCCCATTCTATATCTGTGCCTTTGGTTGTTTGTGCCTAAGTCCTGGGTCGCTACGCAGAGGCAGGCAATGGCTAACCACCGTTGAACATCTCTTGCCTTGAAAACCCTACGGGGCCACCATAAGTTAAAAGAGATTAAGGACTCGTCTCCATCCTGCCCTCCTTAGCCTGGCTGTCCTTCTCCCCTCCTGATCTCCTTGCCTGCCCGGTCTCTCTTGGGCTGTGGGCGGGGCCTGTGATGTCACAGAGAGCTGGCGTTGCCGGCGGGGGGGGTCACTAGCCTAGTTGCCTGGGTTTTTTAACAAAGAACACGGCATAACTTGGGGTCCACCATGACCTGGATGGCACAGGCGAGCCCGGTCTCATCAGATCTCAGAAACTAAGCAGGGTTGGTCTTCGTTCGTACTTGGATGGGAGACCACCAAGCAACGCTTCCTCTATCTAAGCCGTGGAGTCTTGTGAGCAGAAATTCTACTTTCTTAGCTGCTGGCATCCAAGTTGTGAGCGAGCGATTTGGCGACTGCAACAATTCGTCCGTTCTGGAGCCCTCCTTCCTGAGCGAAGACCAAAAAATGCGTGCGCCGGAGGCTAGAAAACTGTGAGCTGGCTCACACTAACTCAGCTTGGAGGGAACACTGCCCCCAAGGACGTCCCGGGTTGCTATGCAGAGGCAGGCAGTGGCAAAACACCTCTGCACATCTCTTGCCTTGAAAACCCTCCGTGGTTCCCCTAAATTCCTCCGTGGTTCCCCTCCGTGGTTCCTCTGAGCCACCCTGAGCCTGCTTTGCGGGGAGCGCGGGGTATAAATCTGACAATAAATAAATAAATAAATCGGCTGTTACCTGACGGCACTTTTCCCCAAACTTAAGTCTCATTACTTAAGCAAAGGCCTGCTGAGTATATAGAGTATATCTTCATCATCGAAAATCGAGGCTGGTTCACCTTTTTATGGGTTTGCATCAAAATATTTTCAAACTGCCGTGTGCACACATAGCAAATCAGTACTTTTGGCTGTAGGCAGGGCTTTTCATTTTTGGAAAAAGAGGTGCCGAAACTCTCAAGGTGGAAATGAAGTCTTCAGTCCGTGTACTGAAAACTCACAAACTTTTAAACATTTTTAAAAGAGTTCTGTTGAAGAGGTTCCGGAACGCCATACTGGCACATTCCCCCCCCAAAAACACCCTGGCTGTAGATATATGTGTCAGGTTTTGACTGTGGCTCTCTACCCCATGTACATGAATTACAAATCGTCCCGTGGCAGATGACAGGTTCAGCAAGACAAATGAAACACAAGAGATCCACTACCCCAACAGAAATATTTACTAAAAAGTGTCTGAAACCCCCCTTTAGAAGTACCTATGCCCCTAGACATTATGGGGAAAGCAAGAGAGTGCCAGAAAAATATCTACCTCTGCTTCATTGACTATGCTTGAAGGCCAGATACTGAAGCTCAAATACTTTGGCCACCCAATGAGAAGGGAGCATCCACTGGAGAAGACCCTGATGCTGGGAAAGATTGAAGGTCAAAGAAGACGGGGACGGCAAAGGATGAGATGGTTAGACAGTGTCATCGATGCACCGAACATGAAATTGAGCAAACTTCAGAGGACGGCGGAAGACAGGAAGGCCTGGTGTGATGTGGTCCACGAGGTCGCAAAGAGTGCGACTGAACAACAACATGTCCCTAGAAATCCATAGACACCGTTGGGAACATATTGTGCCCATGGATGTGCCAAGATTCGACCAGCAGTACCCAGACTTAACATTCTGAAGATCCCCGGCAAAGCTGTGTAGAAGCACGGCATAAAACTCTCCATCGGAAGGAGGTGAGAATACCAGTCCATCAATGAAACTTTCTCAACAGTATTTCACACATTTCAGGCCGAGCCCATCCCGAAAGCAAAAAGGCAAAGAGGTCAATCCCTGACCGGCTACTTTAAAGATGATTTGCTGACCCTCGCTCCTCCCGATGATTGGGTCATCCATCAAGCACTGTTATGTGCCCGGAAAGGCCACTTGCGAACCCGCAAACGCCTCCGATAGCCTAATCCTAAAATCTGCTGCTAGGGCACATAAGTGCTTAGGATAAAGCGTGCCGAAAGCAACACCTGTGCCGCATCGTTAAACCGAGATGGGAAGTCATAGTTAAAAAGGCAACACTTGTTTTATTTATTTTATTTCTATTTTATTGGACCTGTATCCCGCCCTCCTCGCATGCGGGCTCAGGGCGGGTTTGATCGATATTAATATAATTTACAGTAACAGTTAAAACCAATTTGAAACAACAACAGAAAAAAGCCCAGAAGTCATAAAATACCATGCAAGATCTGATCAAATGTCTCAGCAAATGTCTGAAAGCCAGTTTGGCGTAGTGGTTAAGAGCGTGGACTCTAATCTGGGAGAACCGGGTTTGATTCCCCACTCCTCCACTCACAGCTGCTGGATGACCTTGGGCAAGCCATAGTTCTGACAAGAGCTGTCCTTGAAATGGCAGTTCAATCAGAGCTCTCTCTCAGCCCCACCTGCCTCACAAGGTGTCTGTTGCGGGGAGGGGAAGGGAAAGGCGTTTGGAAGCCGCTCTGAGTCTCCGAGTCAAGGGTGGGGTATAAATCCAATCATCTCCTCCTCCTCCTCAGCAGTTAAGATGGAATGGTAGTGTGGGTTCCTAGGTGGCTGTTCGAATCCAGGACCATCCGCTGCCGCAACTAAAAGCCCAGTGGAAGAGCTCCGTTTTACAGGCCCTGCGAAATTGTAGTAAGTCCCACAGGGCCCTGATCTCATATGGGAACTCATTTCATGAGTCGAGGCAAACTGGATGTCCCTGGGGCCAGGGACTACCGAGAGGTGTTGATTTGTAGATCTCAGTGCTCTATGGGACTCATACGGGGCGAGGCAGTCATAGAATCATAGAATCACAATACAATTATTTTGTATTTGCTGATTTTAAGCTGTATGTTGGTTTTAAATTGTTTGTAAGCCGCCCTGAGCCGCTTCGGCGGGAGGGCGGGGGATAGAAATTTAATAAATAAATAAGTAAATAAATGAATGGAGACATATTCACAAATTCACAATTGAGATGGGACGTCACCCTCAAAAGGGTGACGCCGGTGGACAAACCACGGCAACACCTTTCCCGCTGCCCGCCAACTGTTTTTTAGAAAGTGGACGGGGCCAGGTGGGATTTTTCTCTAGCAAGGCTTCCAATTGGCCACTGGAGATTTGATTGGCTGTGCAGATTTTTATATATATATGGCCATGCAGATATTTTTAACTGGTCCTCTGGCAGTAGCTGCCAACACAGCACAAGGATCTACATTGTGTGGCTGAAAGGGAAGCAACGGCAGCCATTTTGTGGCTGGCTCTACCTCCTGCGGCAGCCATTTTGTGGCAGCCATTTTGTGGCTGTGCCCAGCACACTGTGCCGGAACCCCAAGGGTGCCCGCTGGTTCCGGAAGGTTGGAGAACCCTGCTCTGTGTGGTAGAACAGGAGAGCAAAATATGAGGTTGGACTCCGTTTCGCGTGAGCCCGTCCGGGGACGGCAGTATATAAATCAAAAATAAATAAATAAATAAATAAATAAATGTAAGTTTCATTTAGAAGCTTAGGTTCTTTCATCCCAAGGGTTTGGGGTTAGGTTATAAATAATGTTCTCTCCAGACTTTTCCAGCTATGTTGTCTTTGGAATTAGTTGACAAAATGTATATTGGCCCTGACCAACGCTCCCTCTGAGCTGTGGAGTCCTGTGAGCAAAAATTCTACTTCGGAGCTGCTGGCATTAAAGGGGTGAGCGAGCGATTTGGCTACTGCATAAATCCGTTTGCTCTGGAGCCGTCCTTCCTGAGCTGAGACAAAATTGTGTGCGCCGGAGGCTGAAAAAGCTGTGAGCTGGCTCACACGAGCTCAGCTTAGAGGGAACACTGGTCCTGACCCACACTTCACAGGAGGAGGAGGAGGAGAACAAGAAGAGACTGGATTTACACTCCACCAAAGGAGTCTCGGAGTGGCGTACAATCTCCTTTCCCTTTCCCTCCCAAAACAGACACCCTCTGAAGTAGGTGGGGCTGAGAGAGCTCTTTCGAGAACTCCTCGTGGGAGAACAGCTCTGCAAGAACTTGTGGCTGACCCAAGGCCACACCAGCAGCTGCGTGTGGAGGAGTGGGGGATCAAGCCCGGTTCTCCCAGATTAGAGTCCGCGCTCCTCACCGCTACACCAAACTGGCTCTCAGTAAGAAGGGGACCATTCAGAACACTATCATTATTTAACACCAAAAAATGCTTTGATAGACTGACAACTGTGGTGGCTGTTGAAAGATGAATATGGACATCCACAGGGGTTATTTCCTGCAGGAGCGCACAGGAGCAGAGCTCCGGCAGTAAAGAGCCCAGGGGGCGGGCACATGCAACAAGTTCCACCCCCTGCTCCCAGCAGCCCTCAGAGCAAGAAGCAGCCAGGTAAGTTGCAGAGCCCCCCCCCCTCATCCAAAACAGTCCAGTGGCACCTTTAAGGCCAAGTTTTATTCAGGTACAAGCTCTCCCTCCTCTGCGAGGACAGATCTGCACGTCTCTCCCCCCCCCCGATAGCTAGCAATCCAAAACAGTCCAGTGGAGCCTGAGCGGTGGGGGTTGCCTTCCGCCA
>NW_015174890.1:53644-67582 GCF_001447785.1 Gekko japonicus | reverse complement strand
TAGTAATCATGTAATTACAGCCAGGTGTTTTCTAGCAGGTGTTGCTCTTTCAGGGCTTGTTTGAGCTAGTGATTACATCACCTTGTTAGAGATTGGCTGGGGTTTAGCATAATAGCTATCATCTTAGTAAGCTGGAGGGGGAACTTCATTCTCATAGACTAAGGCACAACATGCTGTTCAATAGCCTGTAAATATCACGGTATATATTCACTCTCTGTGCACCTTCGTAACTCGTCAGTCTCCCGCTTCTTATTTACAACACCCAATAGGCATATGCAAATGAGTTATGCTAATGAGCTCCTGCACCTCTTTTTCTACGAAATGACCCCTGGACATCCACAAGGTTTAGAGAGACTGTTATCTAATGATGGACCCTCACGTGCATCGGCTTTGAGGCAGATTTGGAAATACTGTCTACGTGTATTTGAAACAGAGGTTTATTAAAAAGCACATGGGGTGGAAAGAGTTGACAAAGGGAACCTCGTCTCCCTCGGTCAAAATAGCAGAGCTTGAGGGCATCCAATGAATGGGTAGTGGGCTCAGGACAGACCAGAGGAAATACTTCTTTACACAACAAGGGATGAAAACATGGAAATCATTGCCAGAAGATGTAATGATGGCCACAGGTATAGATGGTGATTAGATATATTCATGGAGGATAGGTCCATCAATGGTTACTAGCTACAGCAACTGAATGGAACATCCATGTTCAGAGGCACTAAACTTCAGAATCCCAGTCCCGGGAGGCCATGTCTGGGAAGTCCTCAGCCTCTCTGCCCTGTTTTTGACCGTCCAGAGGAACTGGTTGGCCGCTGTGTGAGACAGGATGTTGGATTAGATGGACCACTGGTCTGATCCAGCAGGGCTCTTCTGATGTTCTTTGGAAGGCCTTGGCTTCTATGCCTTCCAGACGAACTGGTTGGACACTGTGTGAGTCGGGATACTGGATTAGATGGACCACTGCTCTGAGCCAGCAGACTTCTTATACTCTTATGAAGACCTTGGCCTCCATGCCCCATTGTTGAACCTCCAGAAGACTTGGTTGGCCACTGTGTGAGACAAGATGCTGGACTAGATGGACCACTGGTTTGATCCAGCAGGGCTCTTCCTATGTTCTTTTCAGGGGAAGGCCTGGGCCTCTCTGCCCTGTTGTTGGCCCTCCAGAGGAACTGGCTAGCCACTGTGTGAGACAAACGGCTGGACTAGATGGACCACTGGTTTGATCCAGCAGGGCTCTTCCTATGTTCTTTTCAGGGGAAGGCCTGGGCCTCTCTGCCCTGTTGTTGGCCCTCCAGAGGAACTGGCTAGCCACTGTGTGAGACAAACGGCTGGACTAGATGGACCACTGGTCTGTTCCAGCACAGCTCTTCTGATGTTCTTAGGAAGGCCTTGTCATCTATGCCCTCCAGAAGAACCGGTTGGACACTGTGTGAGTCAGGATACTGGGCTAGATGGACCACTGGTCTGAGCTAGTAGGCTTCTTCTTATGTTCTTATGAAACCCAACAAAGGCACACACTACATTCTGAACCACAGCAAAGAAACCATGCTTCATCGACACAGCTGTGTGCCATAAGATGCATCGCACTGAGCTCCCTTACCTTTGCTTAAAGTGAAGAAAGAAAACAACATTCTATTTAGCCCAGAGGCTCCTTTTTCCTCTGGAGTTTACTGGAGGTTAAATTCTGTTCTTAGTCTAATGGAGGCTGGCACAGTTCAGCAAAAAAATTAGATAAAAAATAAATTAAATAAATGGACTTGGATCCGGCAATTCAGGAAAGCGCTTAATTATGCATACAGGTTTCAGCGCTTCCTGACCAGGAACGGCTGCGTTGAGGTTGCCAAGAATTTGCTTTGAAATGCATTTCAAGGTTTTTCAAATTGCTGCGTGGCAGGGAGACATTCGGTATCGGTTTCTCCCCCTTACTTAACGGTACTTATGCTGACTCACTCCGGGCTCATGGAAGCCCTGGCTTTTGCCCCATGCTGCTTGAATGAAGTTGGCAACCTCCAGGTAGCACCTGGAGATCTCCTGCTATTGCAACTGAACTCCAGATGACCAAGATCAGTTCCCCTGGGGAAATGGCTGCTTCGGGCGGACTCTATGGCGTTATACTCTGCAGAGGTTCCTCCCCTCCCCTCCCCTCCCCAAACCCCGCCTTCCCTGGGCTCCACCCCCAAAATCTCCAAGTTTTCCCCAACCCAGAGCTGGCAGCACAATGACTGAAACTATGCGCAGAAATTATCAAGGAAATATATTAAAAGAATTTTCACATAAATCCCCCCCCCCTGTTTTTAAGTACTCATAGTGATTGAAGCAAACACTTGTCTTAAAGAGCAACGGCAAAGAAGCTGGTTTTAGCAATGCGAAGTACCAAGAAAACTTACAAGTCAACTACAAAAAAAGTACAAAAACTTTCTTAAACCACTTTGACGTAGTGGTGAAGTGCACGGACTCTAATCTGGGAGAACCGGGTTTGATTCCCCACTCCTCCACTCGCAGCTGCTGGATGACCTTGGGCAAGCTTAGTTCTGACAAGAGCTGTCCTTGAAAAAGAGCCATTTCTGTCAGAGCTCCCTCAGCCCCGCCTACCTCACAGGGTGTCTGTTGTGGGGAGGGGAAGGGGAAGGAGTTTGTAAGCCGCTCTGAGACTCCAAGTGAAGGGCCGGGTATAAATCCAATCTCTTCTTCTAAACGTATAAAAGTGAAGCAGTTGATGCTGAACTCAAAATTATTTGCAAAATTATTTGAATGTTATTTCCTGGATAATTTCTGCACATATTGTCACGGTATCTGCCAGTCTTAGGTGTTTTTTACTGTGATTCCATCCACATTCCTAAGGGCTCTTTTTGTAGCAAGCAGGAACTCCTTTGCATATTAGGCGACACACCCCTCATGTAGCCCATCCTCCAAGAGCTGACAGTAGCCCCTGTAAGAAGAGCTCTGTAAGCTCTTGGAGGATTGGCTAGATTAGGGGCGTGTTGCCTAATATGCAAAGGAGTTCCTGCTACAGAAAGAGCCCTGCCTAAGACCCTATGACTGAACCACAGCAGTGGGCCATTAGCACCAAGCAGCGAGATTCGAGTCCAGTGGCACTGAAGCGAACGAGATTTTCAAGGTAAGTGTCGCCTAATATGCAAAGGAGTTCCTGCTACACAAAAAATCCCACCTAAGACCCTATGACTGAACCACGGCAGTGGGCCATTAGCACTAAGCAGCAAGATTCGAGTCCAGTGGCACCAAAGAGAACGAGATTTTCAAGGTAGGATCTTTCAAGAGGCAGAGCTCAAGTCGACAAATGGGTTTGCCCCAAAGTTGATCTGTGGTTAAGATTAATCCTTTCTGGGCTTTTTCTACCAAAAAAGCCCTGTTCAGAGGTATTGTCGTGGGTCAGCAGGGCACAGCCAATGCTGAAGAGGCAGAGGGCTCTGCGGAAGAGGAATGAGCGGGCAAAGGAGGTCCCAGCTCACAGTCAGTTGCAGACGACCTGCTGCAGAAAGTTACTCCGACCCTGGCAAGTAGCGATTCAAAGTCTGAAAGTAGCTTCCCACTACAGTGGGGCTTTGGGGGGCTCTGCCCCCTTTCTTAAAGGCACAGCCCCACGAGAATTTCTCCGGTATATGCTTTTTTCAATCATTTAAAGACATTTTTTAGAAGGCGTGTGCTTCTTTAAGCAGAGTGGGGTGCTGTAGTTGACTAATTCCCGCACTGAGCAAGGGGGTTGGAGTAGGTGACCTCTAGGATCCCTTTTAACTCTCTGTCAGGAAACTGGTCTCCTTTAAGAGAGTTTTTTCTGCCTAAGTGTTGGCTTTCTCAACTATGGAAGTCATCACCCCCACCTGCCAGCTTGTTCTCAGAATTTTTGCTTAGGTTGGCAGAAGTGATTGACGTGCGGCAGCTGAGAACTGTCACTAAAAACATCAGCCCTCTTACAATATTCTGTTTATTTAACAGTGTCTGCTAACTGACACCTCTTGTTCTGAATTGTTGCATCAAAATGTCTGTGCTGTTGCAGTCTTGAGTATGCCGTTCCGGTGTGTATGTGTAAGCTGCAAACCTACGATGATGCAGCAACAGCAGCAGAAGAAGCAGAAGACAGCCAGTTCTACTGCAGGCCCGATAGAAGCCCTCCGGGGGCCCGATCCAGCCCCCGGTTTTTGACACCCTTGCACTAGAGGAACGAATTTAAAAGTTGGCAACTCTAAACAAGGCTCAGATCCTGGATCCAGGGCAATCTGATTAACCTCTGGGCCAAGGTACAGCTTACTCATGGTTAAGACAGGAATCCTCATGGTGTGTGGGGGGGACTGATTTGTTAACTGGGGAGGCAGGGAGCCCAGCTTTCCATCTGTGCCAAGCCAACGCAGGGAACAGGGCTGCCAGATCCCTCCCCCAGCCACCGGCAGAGGATGGGAGGGTAGAATTGCCAGATCCACGTTGGGGAACTCCTGGAGATTTGGGGATGGAGCCTGGGGAGGACAGGGACCTCGGTGGGGTACCATGCTATAGAGTCCACCCTCCAAAGCAGCCATTTTCTCCAGGGGAACTGATCTCAGTAGTCTGGAGATGAGCTGTAATGCCAAAGGATCTCCAGGGCCCACCTGGAGGCTGGCATCCTCAGCAGGGAAAGAATTACACCTACTCTTCTACTCTGGGTTGACCCTTTGAGCCCTGATTAAGACTGCAATTTGCAGAGCCTACTGCGGTGGCTCAAGTGGAACGCTGAACTGCAGGCTGTGGAAGGTCGGTAGTTCAGCAGTTCGAGACCCGGGTGCCGCAAGACGGGGTGAGCTCCCGTCTCTAGTTCCAGCTCCTGCCAACCTAGCAGTTCGATAGCAAGAAACTGCAAGTAGATAAATAGGGACCACTTTGGTGGGAAGGTAACAGCGTTCCGTGCACCTTGGTGTTTAGTCATGCCGGCCACATGACCATGGAAACGTCTTCGGACAGCGCTGGCTCTTCGGCTTGGAAACGGAGATGAGCACCGCAACCCTAGAGTCGGACTCGACTGGCTTTCGAGCAAGGGAACCTTTACCTTTACCTTTACTCATGACAACAGGTGATTCCGCACTAGACCTTACATCCTGGTACAACCCTGCCCCCGAACTTACATTCTACACTACACTCGCGTTCACTCCTGTAATTATCTCCGGGTACTTTTCCATTCTACTCTGCACTCGAGTTCACTCCTGTAATTATCTCCGGGTACTTTTCCATTCTACTCTACACTCGAGTTCACCCCTGTAATTATCTCCGGGTATTTTTTGTTTCGACATTACATTGAGGTCACCCAGGTTTCGCCCCACACTTGTCCTGGGATAAACGGATGCTGTTATAACCGGGGATAAATGCAAGGTCTTGTGTCGCGAGTTGACCTCTGATCAAACCAGGGATGAGATCCAAGTGCGGAAAGGGTACAGCATCCGTTTATCCTGGGACAACTGTGGGGAGAAACCGGGGTGACCTCAATGTAATGTGGAAACAAAAAAATTGTTGTTGTTCAGTCGCACAGTCAAGTCCGACTCTTCGCGACCCCATGGACCAGCTCCTGCCAGGCCCTCCTGTCTCCCGCCGTCCTCTGAAGTTGGCTCAATTTCATGTTTGTTGCGTCGATGACACTGTCTAACCATCTCATCCTTTGCCGTCCCCGTCTTCTTTGACCTTCAGTCTTTCCCAGCATCAGGGTCTTCTCCAGTGAGTGCTCCCTTCTCATTGGGTGGCCAAAGTATTGGAGGTTCAGCTTCATTATCTGGCCTTCCAGGGAACAGTCAGGGTTGATTTCTTTTAGGATTGACTGATTTGATCTCCTTGCAGTCCAAGGGACTCTCAAGAGTCTTCTCCAGCACCATAGTTCAAAAGAATCTATTCTTCGGCGCTCGGCCTTCCTTATAGTCCAACTCTCGCAGCCATATATGACTACTACAAAAAAAATACCCCAAGATAATTACAGGTGTGAACTCAAGTGTAGTGTAGGATGTAAGTTCGGGGACAAAGTTGAACCAGGATTTAAGGTCTGGTGTGGAAAGGGTCAAACACTCATGGTTAAGGGGGTGCATTTGCAATACAAAAAGGTTTCTTTGAACTCATGAGCCTGGGCTCTGTAGAGCAGGTTCAAGGCCCACCGTTAACTCCAAACTGCTGTAGAGGACCCTATTTCTTAATTTCTTTCCATGGGGGTCTCTCCCTGCTTTTGTTTTGACGAAGGCCAGAGAAAACAGGGAACGGGATTTTCAATAATTGCACCGAGGAAGAAATGTTCGCTGATGCCGTTTGTGATTCAGGGGTGAAGAAAACGGCCTCTGCCGAATTTTCTTGTTTGGCGGGGTTATTTGAAGGCTACAGGAAGGCCGCCCGCCCTTTGCATCTGACCGCCCTCTCTGACAGGCCTGATCAGAAATGAGAAAAGAGCGGTCACGCCATTGCAAAGGCTCAGCTGGGGTCAGGGCAAGACCCATTTGCGGGTCCCGACTCTGCCTGGAAATCAGCACTAAATTGGGTGCTGAATCACAGTTACGGTCCTCTAACTTAACTCTGCAACAGAGCTATGGAACTCTTGTAGATCCTTGCACACTTTAAGGAGAGAGTGCCAGATGATGTTGAGGAATATAGTCTTGTCTCAAGGAGCTCCTTCCCAATAAAGGCAAAGGTTTCCCTTGTTCGAAAGCCAGTCGAATCTGACTCTAGGGGGCGGTGCTCATCTCCGTTTCCAAGCGGAAGAGCCAGAGCTGACCGAAGACTTCTCTCCATGGTCATGTGCTTGGCATGACTAAACGCCGAGGCGCAAGGAATGCTGTTACCTTCCCACTGAAGTGTTACCTATTTATCTACTTGCAATTTCTTTCTTTTGAACTGCTAGGTTGGCAGGACCTGGGGCCAAAGACGGGAGCTCACTCCATCACACAGCACTAGGATCTCGAACTGCTGAGCTACAGATCTTCCGGTCTGCTCAGTGTTATTGATGCAATGAACCCGAAATTAAGCAAACTCCGGAGCACAATGGAAGACAGGAGGACCTGGCGTAATGTGGTCCATGGGGTCGTGAAGAGCTGGACTTGACTGTGTGACTGAACAACAACAACAAAAAGCAGCAGAAAAGAGCAAGAGCCTTTGTGAGTCACTGCTCACTTCTTCAGATACAGCTAGAATGGGAGTCCATCTGTCCTGATATCTTGGATATGAAATCACGTCACTCTCCAAGATATAAGGACAGATGGACTCATATTCTAGCTATGTCTGAAGAAGTGAGCAGTGGCTCACGAAAGCTCCTCCCCTGCCACAAATTTTGTTGGTCTTTAAGGTGTTACTAGACTTTTGCTCTTTTCAGGATCAAGTGAGCTTGAGTCAAGAAAACTCAAATATTGCAAACTGGATAAACTCATATATTCAGCCTGTTATTTCTGAACTTTGTAGACCTCACTGTTTTATCTATTTACTAGGAATAAGGCCCATTGTGGAAATAAATACAACGAGCTCTAGAAAGAGGCTCTGGGAGAGTGCCCCGGCCTTGGGCACTCAGTGTCAATTTGCTGTGACGACCTCAGCAGGGTATGACACCAAGTCCACCATTTTCTCCAGAGTGTCATGCCTGCCCTTGACTCAGCCCCAGATCCAGCTCCTGACAGCCTAAGAGGGGAGGATTCTGTGCCTTTAAGAGCTGAAGAAGCATCAGGATCTGCACCTACTGTAAGTATGGAGGAGGATACACAGCAATCTGAGCCAACTATAGGACTGTTTGCACCTGGGATTGCTCCAGCTGTAAGCAGCTCACCACCTGCATCTCCCCCACCTGTAAGCAGGCTTAGGGATAGGAGACGTCAGGATCTGGCTAGCCGACAAAAAGAAGCACGTTCAAGAGGGTGGAGATCCTTGAGCCCTGAGTTTTAACAGCAGCCAGGACTTGTGCTAATGGGTTAATGAGCCAGAGCACTATTTAGTAGGGCCTCTGGCCATGAGCAATTTGCACTGGCAACCTTGCTCGTAAAACCAGAAGCTCTGCACCTTGATTCCTGTTTGACTGTGTGGCTGTTTGGACTCAGCTTGTGTTTTTGGACTTCTGCTCTGGATCCTGACTCCCAGCTTTGAATCTGACGATGCTCTCGGCTTGGTTATCTGGACTCTGACCTCTGGTAACGTTTGACTACGGCTGTGTCTGGTGTTTTGGGACTTGTTTAACGCTCTGCTGACTGCTCTCCCAGCTGACCCTCGGACTTGTCTTGTGACCCACCCTCCCAGCCTGACTCCCTGGCTCTACCATGACACAGAGGAACTGATCTCTGCTACCTGAAGAACAGTTGTAATTTTGAGTGATCTCCAGCCCTCCCCTGGAGATTGGCAACAATGGTTCCCCATAAGGGAATGGTTGGTTTGGAGGATGGAGTCTATGGCATTGTACCTGTCTGAGGTCCCACCCCTCCTCAAACCCCACCCTCTCCAGGCTCCACCCCTCAAATCTCCAGGAATTTTCCAACCTGGAGTTGGCAGCCCTATCTGACCCTCTGACTTCAGCTTTCCATCTCCTCCCTCCTCTTTCCTGGAGAGCAGTTGTAATTCTGAGTGGTCTCCAGCCCCCACCTGGAGATTGGCAGCAATGGTTCCCCATGAGGGAATGGCTGGTTTAGAGGGTGGAGTCGATGGCATTGTACCTCTCTGAAGTCCCACTCCTTTTGAAACCTCACCCTCTCCAGGCTCCATCCCTCACATCTCCAGGAATTTCCCACCTGGAGTTGGCAACCCTATCTGCTTCCCAGTCAATCCTCAACCTACCTTTCTTTCCCCCTCACTCTTCAGCTTTCCACCCCCCCTCACCTGCAGCCTCTACCATGCTCTGAAGCCCTGACTGCTCCATCACATTGGCTGTCATACAGAGGCCATCTCGAAAATGGCAAAAATGGTTTCTCCCAACAGGCACTAAGGGTACCTCGGAACACATTTTACCTCAGAACAGCAAAAGCAAACTGTTTAGAATGTTAGCGGCAAAGGCCAATGAGGTCACATATGCAAACAACCTCTGTGCTCCGAGGCAAAGGCCAATCAGGCCACATATGCAAATAACCTCTGTGTTCTGACTGGCTATGGGGGGGAGAGGATACAGCAAACTGTTTAGAATGTTGGAGGCGAGACTCAGGCAACACAGCCAGTGGATAGGGACAGCTTCTGAGTGACAGATCATGGAGCCAAAGACTGTGGGTGCCATGTGGAATGTTCAGCAGCATGCCACCACCAACAGAGAATTACTATATAGAGAGATGCATGCATGCCCCGCTGTTAGTTGCAACTTCTTAGTTTCATGATAGCAACAAGAACTTCGGACAACCAAGCACTTTTATGTTTCCGACTGTAGTAAGTGCAACCTGCAGAACATTGGGGTGGCTCCAACCCCTATATTACAACTTCATCGAGAGAGGTTTATTTAATTATTTATTAATTAAAATATTTATACCCCCCTCCACCTTTCCTTTTGACTCATGTTTAAAGCCTTCCTCCAATGTCAGTGGCTCTTCCGCTGGAGAAAGAGCTACACAGCTTGGATGAAGGTCTTTTGGAGGGTGGCTGGATCTACCCCAATACCTTTTTAAAAACATCAGGACCAGGCTGGCACAACCTCATCAACGCTCAGAAGCCAAGCAAGATGAGCCCCGGTTATAACTTGGATGGGAGACCACCAAGGAAGTCCATGGTTGCTATGCAGAGGCAGGCAGTGGAAAAACACCTCTAAACATCTCTTGCCTTGAAAGCCCTACAGGGACACCGTAAACTGGCTGTGATGTAACAGCACTTTCCACCACAACATTAGACGTAACAGCATTTTCCACCACATACAACCGATTCCAGTTGCTTTTTACAGCAGTAAAACCTTGATGTCAAGGCTAGCCCAAATGTATCTGATCTCAGATGCTAAACAGGGTTGGCCCTGGTTAGTACTTCGATGGGAGACCACCAAGGAAGTCCAGGGTTGCTATGCAGAGGGAGGAAATGGCAAACCACCTCTGTTTATTTTTTACCTTGAAAACCCTAAAGGTTTCCCTTGCTCGAAAACCAGTCGAATCCGAGTCTAGGGGGTGGTGCTCATCTCCGTTTCCAAGCTGAAGAGCCAGCGCTGTCCGAAGACTTCTCCGGGGTCATATGGCTGGCATGACTAAATGCTGAGGAGCATGGAATGCTGTTACCTTCCCACCAAAGCGGTATCTATTTACTTGCAATTTCTTGCTTTCAGACTGCTTGGTTGGCAGGAGCTGGGGCCAGAGACAGGAGCTCACTCTGTCATGCAGCACTTGGATCTCAATCTGCTGAGCAACAGACCTTCCAGTCTGCAGCTCAGCATCTTAACCTCTGGGCCACCGCTGCCCCTAATAGTAAAGGAAAATGTTTCCCTTGCTCGAAAGCCAGTCAAATCCGACTCTAGGGGGCGGTGCTCATCTCTGTTTCCAAACCGAAGAGCCAGCGCTGTCCAAAGACATTTCTGTGGTCATGTGGCCGGCATGACCAAATGCCGAGGGGCACGGAACGCTGTTACCTTCCCACTGAAGCGGGACCTATTTATCTACTTGCAGTTTCTTGCTTTCGAACTGCTAGGTTGGCAGGAGCTGGGGCCAGAGACGGGAGCTCACTCTGTCACGCAGCACTCGGGTCTCGAACTGCCGAACTACAGACCTTCCGGTCTGCAGCTTAGCGTCTTAACCTCTGAGCCACCACAGCCCCCTCTGAAAACCCTACAGGGATGCTGTAAGTTTGGCTGGGACGTGACAGCAGTTTTCACCACCTACAACGGATCCAAGTTGCTTTTTGCACCAGTAAAACCTTGATCCAGAGCCTAGCTCAGTCTCATCGGATCTTGGATACAAAGCAGGATTGGCACCGGTTAGTGCTTTGATTGAAGACCGCCAAGAAAGTCCAGGGTCGCTACGCAGAGGCAGGCAGCGGAAAACCACCTCTGCATGCCTCTTGCCTTGAAAACCCTACAGGGACGCCGTAAGTTGGCTGCAATGTAACAGCACTTCCCACCTCCACATTAGAAAACCAACAACTTTCGCTCAACCTAAGGCCGCAATTAGATGAGGAAAGATAATAGAAACCCCCTTATACCCTAGGGCCACGCCGGATTACAAAACTGCACAGTAAATATAGACGCTAGGAATATGTTCAGCTAAACGGACCGTACGCTGTATAATTTCGGAAATGAAATAAAACAAAGGGAACCTTCCTCTGAGTAATGGAAAAACTGATAAACGACCCCGAGGAGGCTTAATCCCACCTACCTTCGTTATCATCCTCCGGGTTTTCCGATTGCTTCGGTTTGCATTTCACGGGTGACGGAGACCGGCCTTTCTGCTCCACTCCCTCTGCAAGTACAAAGACATTAATAAATAAGCACCGCTTTTCAAGTAGTGTGATTTTGATTAAATATTAATGCAGCGGGGGGGAATATCGAAAGGATAAATAGGTCTGCATTACTGAGCGGTTTTTGGGGAAGGAGTACTCGTACGTTTAAGCACTGCAAAGGTTCATTCGTTTCTCACCGGGGGGGGGGACCTGATGCCGAACTCGACATTTCCTATTTCAGGAGTGAATAAGCCTCCCGTCGAAATGTCCGTAGCCCCCGTGTCCTTTTGTAATCCCTTCTATAAAGTGTGATAATTTACCGAGCCCTGGGAAAGGCGGTTTGTTGCCAAATCATAATGATATCAACCGAATTTACATAGTTTCAAAGACCTCATTAAGTCCAACAGGGGGGAAAAAACAGGAATAGCGATCTCCATTTGGCAGCTTCGTTGAGAAACGGGGATAGTTAGCATCAGCCCGATGGCTTCTAAATAATATACTTCCACCCGGCTTGAGCAATTTTCGAGCAAAATGGTATAAACAACTCAAGGAAAGCCTAATTCATTTTACTGGGCTTGGAATTGGAAACTAATTATCGTTGACAGGCTATGAATATAAGTCTCCTTTAAATCGATGGGAATTATGCGCGGATAACTGTGCTGCGGATTGTCGTTAACGTCCTCAAGTTGTTAAGTAATAGGACTCCACGGCGGACTAAGTATATGGACATTGACAGTGGATCCGATGCAAGATTCCCAGCTGTCGCCTGTGGCATAAGAATGTAGAGTCCTTTTCCAACGACTGAAATGACAAAAGCAATTAAGAAACAGAGCAGAGGCCTGTAGGAAGAACCGCAGCTTCTTCTAATTGTTATCGTTGAAGGTGTACCATAAAAGTTTCAATGATAACAATTAGAAGAAGCTGCGGTTCTTCCTACAGGCCTCTCCTCTGTTTCTTAATTGTACAAAATGTAACGCTATCATTCTTTTCAGAGGTTAGCCATGTTGAGGTCCAGTAGAAAAACTAGATTCAAGTCCAGTAGCACCCTTGACCCCAACAGGATGTTGGGGGGATGTGCTCTCAAGAGTCAAAGCGAGCTTTGACCGTGAAAAGCTCATTCCCTGAAAGCTTGTTTGTCTCAGAGGAGAGGAGAGGAGAGAAGGGAAGGGAAGGGAAGAGATTGGATTTATACCCTGCCCTTCACTACCCAAAGGAGTCTCAGAGTGGCTTACAATCTCCTTTCCCTCCCCCTCCCCACAACAAGACACCCTGTGAGGTAGGTGGGGCTGAGAGAGCTCTCTCGAGGACTGCTCTTGAGAGAACAGCTCTGAGAGAACTTGTGACCGACGCAAGGTCACACCAGCAGCTGCATGTGGAGGAGTGGGGGATCAAACCCGGTTCCCCCAGATTAGAGTGCGCCACTCCTAACCACTACACCAAACTGGTTCTCTAAGGTGCTGTTGTTGTTCAGTCGCACAGTCGAGTCCGACTCTTCGCGACCCCATGGACCAGCTCCCGCCAGGCCCTCCTGTCTTCCGCCATCTAAAACTAACACTGAAGAGGATTTAAAGCAATGCACACACACACACACCTTTTCTAAAACTGGAGATTATGTTATCCTTTCGCGGGTTGGGACCACTTTCCACTCCTTTCTGTGATGCGTTCCAAGGGGCGTGTCTCGCCAGCGCGAGGCTTCTTAGAGGAAGGTTCCACCATGAGCAGGTGGAAATGTGGGATCCAAATCAATGGATTAAGCAGGGAACCTACCTACCCTCTCGAGTTGCTTTTAACAGCAGTAAAACCTAGATGTCAAGGCTCGCCCGATCTCGTCAGATCTCGGAAGCTAAGCAGAGTCGGCCCTGGTTAGTCCTTGGATGGGAGACCACCGAGGAAGCCCGGGGTCGCTACGTAGGGGCAGGCAGCGTCCAGCCACCTCTGAATATCTCTTGCCTTGGAAACCCTACAGGGAGGCCGTTACTCTGCGGTGACTCAATGGCCCTTTCTGCCACCACCACCTAAACCAAACTGAGGACTTTACTTCAAAGGAAGCATGGTTAAGAGTTGATCGACTGATTCCATAGCAAACGAGTGGGAATGAAAAGACCTACATGCGTTAATATGGCTCACTTCCCTCTATTTCCGGATTAAGTTATACGGCAAGGGTCATTAAGATATCAGGCAATGTAACTTTTCCTGGGAAAGATGGGGGGGGGGTCAGCTCTCCTTGGACATGCCTGTGCCATTGGATCATCCATGTATTTCCCGGGGGGAAAGATAAATCAGACCTAAAGGATCTTGATAAAAAGTAGAGACATCACCCTGCCAACATGGTCAAAGCAATGGTATTCCCAGTAGTCATGTATGGCTGCGAGAGTTGGACTATAAGGAAGGCCAAGCGTCAAAGAATAGATTCTTTTGAACTATGGTGCTGGAGAAGACTCTTGAGAGTCCCTTGGACTGCAAGGAGATCAAATCAGTCAGTCCTCAAAGAAATCAACCCTCACTGTTCCCTGGAAGGCCAGATAATGAAACTGAAGTTCAAAGACTTTGGCCACCCAATGAGAAGGGAGCACTCACTGGAGAAGACCCTGATGCTGGGAAAGATTGAAGGTCAAAGAA
>NW_015174890.1:43421-53336 GCF_001447785.1 Gekko japonicus | reverse complement strand
TGTTGGAAATGTATGTGTTTACAAGGTCTGATTCAGTCATTATAGGGTTAACTTGTATTCCTAGTTTGCTATTGTTTAGACTGACCTGGAAGGGATACCTGGCACTAAGCCAATGGGGAATTAGCCCGGGAAAAGTAGCTTCTACTATGACACAGATTGGTCATTTGTTTCAGGTGACTTCCTTTCTAGGGTCAAGAAGAAGGAGAGAATCTCCATTACGTGTGTGCTTGTTTTGTCTGTAGGCAGCATAGAAATGTAGCTCTTAGTGTTATGTTAATTTGTAGTAATCCCGTGAACCCTTTACCCTTAGAATAAAGTATTTTTAAAAGCAAAGAAATCTCTTTTTTCCAAATAGAGCAAGATCCATCTAATAGTCTAAGTATTAAACAATTTTTGACTATTTTACAACAGTAAGAAACAAGACTGAAGGGGAACGGTAATTAGAACTCCAGGGTGATACTCAACTCCTTCTCTTCCATCTCCTTGGTCTTTTGGTACATTTCCTGGAGAAAGTTGCACTCCCGGGATTAACAGTGCAATCCTCAAGAGAGTTACATGCTTCCAAGTGCATTGTAGTCAGGGGACTTTAAAGGGTGTAACTTTGCAAATACTGAACTCTTAGAAGCTATTTAAGAGAAGAAGGAGAGAGAGCGATTGGATCTATACCCCGCCCTTCACTACCCGAAGGAGTCTCAGAGCGATTTACAACCTCCTTTCCCTTCCACACAACAGACACCCTGTGAGGGAGGTGGGGCCGAGAGAGCTCTTTCAAGAACAGCTCTTGTGAGAAAACAGCTCTGAGAGAACTTGTGACTGACCCAAGGTCATACCAGCGGCTGCATGCAGAGGAGTGGGGAATCAAACCTGGTTCTCCCAGGTTAGAGTCCACGCTCTGAACCATGACACCAAACTGGCTTAAGCTTAAAGAGGCACCACAGAAGCCTAGACTATGGGGTACAGCAAATAGAGTATAGTAAATACAAAATAAATTGCTGAAAAAGTTCACAAAAATATAAAGATGTAATACATTTCAAATATCAAAGATGTAATTTAATATTTGTTTTCCAGCAGGTGCTAGCAGGTATACAGCACAGGAACAAGGACGAACACTTCTCGAGTCTATCTGCGTTCGTTTCGAGTGATCTTTCTCAATCTCCTATCAACAATAACAAATACAATATAATAGGAAACAAGAAACTCCAAAAAGTCTCACAAATGACTTAAATACAACTTAATAAAATTGTGAAATAATACATACAGTCTTCAATATTCAATGAGTCAGAGACAGGTGTTCTGGATTTTCCGGAACTGAATTTTAAGAAAACACTCACCCATTTTTCATCTTGTGCCACGAAGTCCGTCATTTACCTAATTACATGTGCTTGTGCGCACAGGTATGTCGGGCAAACTTCAAGAGCATTGAGAACTAGGATCCTGGAACACAGATCGAAATTGAAGCATAAATGTATAACGGCTCCTATGGTCCAGCATTTTGATATAGCGGGCCACGGACCCAATGACTTTAAATGTGTAGTCTTGGAAGTGGTGAAACCCAAACCTTATACACACAGTGACATGCAGAGAATATTACTGCAAAGAGAGGCTTTCTGGACTTTTGTATTAAAAACAGAATATCCCACTGGTCTCAATGCTGCCCTTGATTTATCATGTTTTTTAGGAGAATGAATCTACACCCTCCTATATCCCTGCCTGTTATTATGTTCCTTAAACCCTTCATGAGATTCTCTATTCTTAATATACTTTGTTCTATACTCTTCCACATATTTACCCTCTTTGTAAATAGCTGGTTGCCAACTTATGATATACTTACCTTTTCTTCTGGTCAGTTGGCTGCCCAAACCGGATATGCACTTTGTATTTAAAGAGGAAGCTTCCAATTAACTAGCAAGACTGACTTGTCCATGTAAAAGAATCAGTGTGTAGGAGCCAACTTATGACATACTTACTTTCTCTTCTGGTCAGTTGGCTGCCCAAACCGGATATGCACTTTGTATTTATAGAGGAAGCTTCCAATTAACTAGTAAGACTGACTTGTCCATGTAGAAGAATCAGTGTGTAGGAGCTGTGTGAGCCATTTTGGTGAGTTATTGATATATAGTATTCAGGATGACCACCTTTATTTTGGACTGTTGATTTGTTTATTGAACATTAACTATATTTAATATTTGTTATTATGTTTAAATTGACAGAATGTTTTGGATACCCTTGTGGTGCATTGAATTGCAGAAGTTCATTGAATATTGAAGACTGTATGTATTATTTCACAATTTTATTAAGTTGTATTTAAGTCATTTGTGAGACTTTTTGGAGTTTCTTGTTTCCTATTATATTGTATTTGTTATTGTTGATAGGAGATTGAGAAAGATCACTCGAAACGAACGCAGATAGACTCGAGAAGTGTTCGTCCTTGTTCCTGTGCTGTATACCTGCTAGCACCTGCTGGAAAACAAATATTAAATTACATCTTTGATATTTGAAATGTATTACATCTTTATATTTTTGTGAACTTTTTCAGCAATTTATTTTGTATTTACTTAAGCTTAAAGAGGCACCGCAGATGCTGGATAAGAGGACGAGAGCAAAACAGCAGATCCATTCTTGGAACACACCTGTTCTTGAAGCACCATACCTCCCGTAGATATCAGGATACGGACGATAAATATGAGCTGACCTGTGTGGTGCCAGATGCCTGTGGCTCAGCCACAGTTAACTTTATGATTCCACTTGTGCTCGCTCTCTCTCTTTCCATACTTCCTACTTCACACATGGCAGCGGATGCAGCATGCTGTAGGCCTGATTTCATCAGATCTCGTTTCAGCAGGGTCGGTACTTGGAAGGGAGGCCCCCAAGGAAGACTTTACAGAAGAAGGCCATGGCCAATCCCCTCTGCTTCTTGTTTGCTTTTGAAAATCCCACCAGGGGTCGCCATAGGTTGGCTGCACTTCAAACACACACACACACACCACATACCTAGATTTATACGGCTTGTGAACTGGCTCGTACAACGTTTTACGAGTGCAAGGACCCTTGCTGGATCCGGGTAAGAATTTATCTAGTCCAGCATCCTGTGTCTGATAGCTGCTAGCCAAATGCTTCTGGTCCTTTCTGCAGTTGGATCTCATCCCTGGTTTGATCAGAGTTCTACTTGCAACACAATACCTTGCATTTGTCCATGGTTATAACAGCATCCGTTTCTCCCGGGGCAAGTGTGGGGCGAAACTGGGGTGACCTCAGTGTAATGTGGAAACAAAAAATACCCCGAGATAATTACAGGGGTGAACTCGCATGTCATGTAGAATATAAAAATGCCCGGAAATAATTACAGGCAGGGGTCGTTTTGTAGAAAAAGAGGTGCAGAAGCTCATTTGCATAATTCATTAGCACAACTCATTTGCATAGGCCACACCCCCTGACATCACCGAAAGTGTGTCAGAAGGTGACACCCACCGCTCAGGCTCCACTGGACTGTTTTGGACTGCTAGCTATGGGGGGGAGGAAACGCGCAGATCTGTCCTCGCAGAGGAGGGAGAGCTTATACCTGAAAAACTTGGTCTTAAAGGTGCCACTGGACTGTTTTGGACCGGGGGGCCGGGGGGGGCCTCTGCAGCTTACCTGGCTGCTTCTTGCTCTGACTGAGGGCTGCTGGGAGCAGGGGGGGGCTTGTTGCATGTGCCCGCCCCCTGGGCTCTTTACTGCCGGAGCTCTGCTCCTGTGCGCTCCTGCAGGAAATGACCCCTGATTACAGGGGTGAACTGGTGTGTAGTGTAGAATGTAAGTTCAGGGAGAGTGTTGAACCAGGATTTAGGGTCTAGTGCGGAAAGGACCTCTGAGAAGTTTAAACACATGGTGCAAAGGCGACAGTCCTCCCTGGTGTCTCTCCCCTTCCAACGCTGTGTTGGGAAGTGCCGTCAAGCTACAGTCAACGTATGGCGACCAAGCAGGGTATTCGGGAAAAGAGACATTCAAAGATGGTTTGCCATTGCCAGCCGGTGCATAGAGACCCTGGACTTCCTCGGTGGTCTCCCATATCAAGTACTGACCGTGCTTAATTTCCAAGATGTGACTAGATCGGGCTCGTCTCGGCCATCTGGGTCAAGGCAAGAGACATTCAGAGGTGGCTTGCCATTACCTGCCTCTGTGTGAGACCCTGGACTTCTTTTGCGGTCTCCCATCTAAGTACTAACCAGGGATGACCCTAGTTAGCTTCTGAGATCTGATGAGACTGGGGTAGCCTGGGCCATCCAAGTCAAGGTGGTCCCCCAAGTTATGCAGAGGTGTTTAAAAAAAAAACTCCCAACAACAACAGGGCAACTAAGCTAATGACACTCCCTGATAAGGAGAGAGAAGAGGAGAGGAAAGACCTGCCCTTCACTACCCAAAGGAGTCTCAGAGCGGCTTACAAACTCCTTTAATTCCCCTCCCCGCAACAGGCACCCTGTGAGGTAGGTGGGGCTGAGAGAGCTCTGATAGAACTGTCCTTGAGAGAACAGCTCTGGGAGAACTGTGGCTTGCCCAAGATCATCCAGCAGCTGCATGTGGAGAAGTGGGGAATCAAACCCGGTTCTCCCGGATTAGAGCCCGCACACTTAACCATGACACCAAAGACTGGAGAAGATGGGGCTTGGGAAGGGAGGAACCTCAAGTGGGGTATAACACTATCGAGCCCACCCACAAGCTCTCTGTGACCTCACCGGCCCCGCCCACAGCACAAAAGAGACCAGGGAAGCAAGGAGATCAGAAGGGGGAAAGGACAGCCAGGCTAATGAGGGCGGGATGAGGAGGAGGTCTTCTTCTAACTCATGGTGACCACGTAGGGTATTCCAAGCAAGTGAGGAGCAGAGGTGGCTTTGCCGTGGCCTTCCTCTGCGTAGCAACCCTGGGCTTCCTTGGTGGTCTCCCATCCAAGTACTCACCAGGGCTGACCCAGCTTAGCTTCCTACAAGGTAGTGTTTTACTCCCGTGCAAGAACGCTTGCGCAAGCAGGGAAACCTGTTGCACCAACAGAGGGCTCCCTGAACCGGAGAAAATGGCACCACAAATGGAAAACTTCCATCGGAACCACCACTGACGGGAAACCTCCAACCCTCTGCAACAACGGCATTTGTACAATGGAATTGGGTTAGCATTTCCCGCCTTGAAATAGTTGAGCCAGGCCACAGATCAATCTGGGACCATCAGACCCATCGCTACTGGGGAAGCTCCATCCGATCCACGGAAAACCGCCATGGGATCCGCCACTAATGGGAAAACTCCACTGGATCCACCACTAATGGAAAAGCTCCACCAGATCCACCACTAATGGGAAACCTCAACAGGATCCACCCAGCCCCGTATCTAGGGAATTTTTTGGAAGGGGGCCTTGGGGGGGGGGCTGCCAGCTAATTAAATGAAAGTACAGTGCAGGTGGTAAGTTAGAGAACTTTGGGGGCAGCCCAGGAGAGAGGGCCCAGAAGAAACACTAGGTCCCCGGGCCCCATGTGCCCCATGTTAGCTACGGTCCAGCATCCACCACTAATGGGACACCTCCGTGGGCTCCAACCCTGCACAACAACAGCATTTGTACAATGGAATTGTGTTCACAGTTTCTGCCTTGGTATATCCGTACCATTTCAACAGATTATTATGGGATCTGGCACGTGTGTTCCGAACCTGGAGATTATGTGTGTTGCCCCTTTCAGAAGAAACGGCAGTCGTGCCTATTGGGAGGATTGCATGCAGCAGATTCGTCCCATATGCCCAGTCAAAGGCTTCAGCCGAACAGGGCTATATTTGGTACCGAGCTGCTTAAGTTCACAGAGAGTTTCTGCTACGTATGCGCTTTGAGTTAGGCAACACACCGCGTGAACCCTGACAGCATCAGAATGCTCACGATCACACTAGCAGCTGCTGGAAGACAAAGGGGACCGGTAAATAAAGCCAAATGTTATCCGGTGGCGGTCGGATCCAGTTAAATCTACGAGAGAGTCGCCGATTTTTTCAGAAGACCCTCATCGACATTCATAAATGACCGTGGGCACGATCTCCGCCACACGTTCCATTTTGGGTTTCAAAAATCACACGCGCCTGAACGGTTTTTGCTAAGTCTGTATTCACTCCCCGTCGCCTCTGACTAATTCCTAACGAGAAGCAGGACTCAAACTAGCGGTAATGCCTGTTCTCACAAAAGATTACATTATGAGTGCAAATATCACGCTGTTCAGTCAAGAGGGAAAAAAAAAAAGCCTCACACTCAACCACATCGACAGACCCTACAAAAGTAATAAGATATGCACCCTCCTGGGTGGCGGAGAGATGTGAAACAGAGCGAGCATTTGTCTCAGTGTGCCGGGCATTTGGTCAGTGGTTATTCCTTTGCCAGAGCCCCATCTGTAGCTGTTTCAGGGGCCTTATGGAAACCCAAAGAAGACATAATGCTTTCCCCTCACAATGCTTTCAGAGGCTGAATTCAGGCCCGGAAGGAGACTGTGCAGTTTCTTCCTGCTATCCCCAGCAAATGCGAATTAGGCCTGAGCCAGGGAAAAGGGGGGTCAGAAATGGATGCTTCGGGCACACCAGGAGTCATTTCCCGTGGGAGCGCACAGGAGCGGAGCTCCGGCAGTAAAGCGCCCAGGGGACGGGCACATGCAACAAGCCCCACCCCCTGCTCCCAGCAGCCCTCAGTCAGAGCAAGAAGCAGCCAGGTAAGCTGCAGAGCTCCCCCACCCCGGCCTCCCCGGTCCAAAACAGTCCAGTGGCACCTTTAATACCACGTTTTATTCAGGTACGAGCTCTCCCTCCTCTGCGAGGACAGATCTGCATATTCCCCCCCCCCCGATAGCTAGCAATCCAAAACAGTCCAGTGGAGCCTGAGCAGTGGGTGTCGCCTTCTGACACACTTCTGGTGATGTCAGGGGATGTGGCCTATGCAAATGAGTTATGCTAATGAATTATGCTAATGAGCTCCTGCACCTCTTTTTTTACGAAATGACCCCTGGGGCACACCAATGGTTTTGAAGGCTGTTAGGGAAATCTGAGTGCAGCGGGGATGCAAGTAATGGCAGTCCTTCATAAAGGTGGGCTAAAAAAACCAGAGTTGTGTCCAGTGTTCCCTCTAAGGTGAGTGAGTGTAAGCTAGCGCACAGCTTTTAAGCCTCCAGCTCGCACATTTTTGTCTTAGTTAAGGCTTCAGAGCAAGCTAATCTATGCAGCAGCCAAATCGCTCGCTCACAACTTGAATGCTAGTAGCTCACAAAGTAGAATTTTTGCTCACAAGACCCCACAGCTTAGAAGGAGCATTGCTTGTGTCCGGCAAATGAAATGAACAGGAAGTCCATTAATGGTCAGGAATGGTCATCTCAGATATCAATTACCCAACTTCTCCCTTCACACGTTCAAGAGAGAAATGAACTTCAATCTGAAGAGCATCAAGAACTCCCCTCAGTGAGTACTTAGGACATAGATGCAACTATTTCCTAGCTTTGTAATATTAGATACTAATGGGACTGGGTAGCATAATGTCCTACTGTTGTTTGGGAGATATCGAAATATTCCATTCAGTCATAGATTTTGCCCCGGTTTGAGTTATTGGGGCACGTGTTATTACGATGTAGATTTTAGAGTTAGGCACATATGGATTTTCTGGAACCAGTACTGGGTGATAAAATACAGTCTTCAGATTAGAGGAAGCTTAAAAAGTTAAGCGGTGGCTCAGAGGTTAAGACGCTGAGTTGCAGACCGGAAGGTTGGTCGTTCGGCTGTTCGAGACGCGAGTGCCGCATGACGGAGTGAGCTCCCGTCTCTGGCCCCTAGAGTTGGATTCGACTGGCTTTCGAGCAAGGGAAACCTTTACCTTTACTTAAAAAGTTACTGGCGGAAGTCAAGCAAAGAGTTATGGTCTCCGTTGCCAAGTTTTTGTTTTCAGCTAAGGAAATATATAGGAGCTGCAATGGCTGCAGGCTGTGGAAGGGCGGTAGTTCAGCAGTTCGAGACCTGAGTGCCGCATGACGGAGTGAGCTCCCGTCTCTAGTTCCAGCTCTTGCCAACCTAGCAGTTCGAAAGCAAGAAATTGCAAGTAGATAAATAGGTACCACTTCAGTGGGAAGGTAACAGCGTTCCGTGCGCCTTGGTGTTTAGTCATGCCGGCCACATGACTACGGAGACGTCTTTGGACAGCACTGGCTCTTCAGCTTTGAAACGGAGATGAGCACCGCAACCCTAGAGTCGGATTTGACTGGCTTTCGAGCAAGGGAACCTTTACCTTTTCCTTTAAGGAAATATATACTGAATTAACGTTCATGGCTTTGGATCAGGATGAACTTCATAACTGGGATTTTTGTGGGTATTAATTATCAATTGTTTCATGTTTGTATGGCTCGTACTACTACTGTTATAGGGCATGGGAAGGTCATATTAACTCTAGCCGTGCAACAGTTAACAAGGTATCAAACGGCCATTTCCCCAAATGGAAATCATCTGTGAGAAAGCGAAACCTCGTAGACCATCTCATGACGTCTCAGAATAGAGATGCACCAATACGACCTGCCAGATAATAGCGATATCTGCTCTAGACGTAGAGCAAAGCATCCCAGGGTAATAGCTTATTTCAGGATGGGCATGTCATCAGACTTCACTGGAATTAATGCAATGCAAAGGTTTCCGAAGGGAAAACAATTTGAGATAAAGTGTCTGATCGGGGGTAAGGCTGGCGGAAGGACGCGTTTGCGTGTCGTTTACCAAGGCCAAAGTGGAATTGGATTTTAAAAGGATATCTGGGTGCCCCTCCACACAATAGTTTCAAACATGCCACTCAACAGACGCAAACAGCGTCCTTCAAAAGCATTTCCTTTTCCCTTGGAAATTTTTGATGGTGGGTCAAGAAGCAACAGTTAGAAATGGATATGGAACAACTGATTGGTTTAGCATAGGAAAAGGAGTACGACAAGGATGTATATTGTCACCTTGCTTGTTTAATATATATGCAGAGTACATCATGCAAAATGCTGGCCTGGATGAATCACAAGCGGGAAATAAGATTGCTGGGGAAAAGATCAACAACCTCAGATATGCAGACTCTAATGAACTCTAATGGCAGAAAGTGAAGAGGACCTAAAGAGCCTCTTGCTCAGGGTCAAAGAGGAGAGCGCAAAAGTGGGCTTGAAGCTCAACATCAAAAAAACTAAGATCATGGCATCCGGCCCCATCACTCCTTGGCAAATACAAGGGGAAGTCGTGGAAGTAGTGACAGACTTCACGTTCCTGGGATCCCAGATCACCGCAGACTGTGACAGCAGCCATGAAATTAAAAGACGCCTGCTCCTTGGGAGGAAAGCGATGGTGAACCTAAACAGTATGATAAAAAGTAGAGACATCACCCTGCCAACAAAAGTCCGCATGGTCAAAGCAATGGTATTCCCAGTAGTCATGTATAGCTGCTAGAGTTGGACTATAAGGAAGGCCGAGCGCCGAAGAATAGATTCTTTTGAACTATGGTGCTGGAGAAGACTCATGAGAGTCCCTTAGACTGCAAGAAGATCAAATCAGTCAATCCTAAAAGAAATCAACCCTGACTGTTCCCTGGAAGGCCAGATAATGAAACTGAAGCTCAAATACTTTGGCCACCAAATGAGAAGGGAGCACTCACTGGAGAAGACCCTGATGCTGGGAAAGATTGAAGGCCAAAGAAGACGGGGACGGCAAAGGATGAGATGGTTTACGTAAGACAGGAAGGCCTGGCGTGATCTGGTCCATGGGGTCGCGAAGAGTCGGACTCGACTGTGCGACTGAACAACAACAAGCCTGATGAACAGAGATGGGAGGAACCTAAAAGTAGCAGTGAAGTTCTCGTTCCAGCTGCTGTTTTCTGACAATTATAGAATGTTGAGTTGGAAGGGACCTTCCAGGTAATCTAGTCCAACC
>NW_015174890.1:43049-43330 GCF_001447785.1 Gekko japonicus | reverse complement strand
AACAATACCCGAAAGATGGGCGTCCAGCCTCCGCTTGTAACGTCCAGCGAACGAGCATCCGCCACCTCCCGAGGCAGTCTGTTCCACTGCTCAACCTTCTTACAGTTAGGAAGCTCCTCCTGATATTTAGCCGGTATCGACTCCCTTGTAACTTCCACCCATTAGATCTAGTCTTGAAAATCCGGAGTAAGAGAGAATAGATCTGCTCCATCTTCTACATGACAGCCCTTCAGATACTTGAAGACCGCAATCATATCCCCTCTAAGCCTTCTCTTTCCCAG
>NW_015174890.1:39500-41005 GCF_001447785.1 Gekko japonicus | reverse complement strand
GTTCCCTGCGCATGCGCAGGGATACGCTCTGTGACTTTTGGGGGGATTTAAGTATCCCCCAATTTTTTTTTCAGGTTTTAAGATTTTTGTGCACGACTGCCCCACGTGTTAACAGAAATCTCCCTCCCCCTCAGGTGCCCCCGATGTGAGGAAATAAGTATCCGCACACCAGTGGGCAACTTGGCTATTAGATATATAGATATGGAGCAGAGGTCCATCAGTGGCTATTAGCCACAAGGTATAGATAGGGATTCTGGGGCAAGGGATGCTCTGTCTTCTTGGTGCTTGGGGGGGGGACAACAGTGGGAGGGCTTCTAATGTCCTGGCCCCACTGATGGACCTCCTGATGGCACCTGGTATTTTTGGCCACTGTGTGACACAGAGTGTTGGACTGGATGGGCCTTTGGCCTGATCCAACATTGGCTTCTCTTATGTTCTTATAACACAGGGGGGGGGGGCACCTGAAGCAAGAGGGACCATCAAGTGACGAAAATGACAATGCAGAACAGCCCAATGTTGTCACTTCCAGCGCGCCCCGGAACCAACACTGCTGTGTCACTAGTGACACTGCCCCAGCGCCAGGCTAGCCCCCCCCCCACACCAGGAAGCCCTCCCACCGGTTGCAAAGGGGGGACCTAGCAACTATACCTGTATTACATGTGCTGCTCAAGCTATGTCTAGATCAGTTCCAGGAGGATCCACTAGGAGGTGCCGGTGTCCAAAGTTTAGCCACCCCCTTTTCCCTGCAGGTTCTCAGGTATTCCCCTGACCCCTTTCCCGAGTTCACCCTGAAAAGAAATATCTGCATCCCTTCCACAGGTGCCTCGTGTCTGGCCCCTGCAGCTCCCGCTTAGAGCGCCTGACGGCTCTGTGAGTGATGATAGCGGCTTCTGTTGAGCCTCCGCCCCCGTCCGACAGAAGGGGAACAGATGCTGAGCCAAACATTCCAGTCTAATGGGCTCGTTTTGCACGGACTTGCAGGACGCCCTGCCTGGAATCGGTGCCGTTTCCAAAGGTTGCAGAGGAGAGGAAGCGCAAGCGTCTCTTTCTATCTATAGACCGAAACGCTCAAGCCCTTTCCTTTCAGATGGAGGATCGGAACTGCAAATCACCAGGTTTGTTTCTGAAGGGCCCTCACGGAGACTGAAGAGTGCGCCGTGCGCTTTATTAACCACATGAGCACGTATACGCGGGAAGGGCCCGGGAAAGTCACAGTCGGGATGAACGTTTGTCTCAGATTCTCAAAAGGGAAGTGACTTCAAGAATGATGAAGATTCATGATAAAACATAAATTTGGAGATACTCCAACCTGAACTATACAGAATTTGACTCTTGTCGGGAAGCAGAACAGAAGATTTTAACGATTTGACTAAGTGATATGAGCTTTAGCAATTCTATAAAGAAATAGAACTGGAAGCAAAGAACTAAGACCGAAAACTTGTAACAGCTGTTATATAAATTTGATGGAATCCTCCTATATGTCTTATCCCCAGAGGTCATTTCGG
>NW_015174890.1:22822-39026 GCF_001447785.1 Gekko japonicus | reverse complement strand
AAGGGAAAGGAGATTGTAAACTGCTCTGAGACTCCTTCGGGTAGTGAAGGGCGGGGTATAAATCCAATCTCCTTCTTCTTCTCCTCCTCCTCCTCCTCCTCTCTGAGTATCCTCCAGGCCCCCAGTTGGGATCAGTCACCAGAGGTTGCCATGCCTTCCAGGCGCACGCACACATACATGCGCGGGTGCACACACACACAAAGATGCAGACTCACTTATGGTGACGCACCCTCATGGGGTTCTCAAGGCAAGAGATGTTCAGAGGTGGTTTGCCATTGCCTGCCTCTGCTCAGCAACCCTGGACTTACCACAGACACTAGGGGAAATTCCTAGAGCGTCGCTGTGTGGAGGCCATTTTGTCTACCACTCCTCAGTTCCTCAGGGGCTGGTAATTTGGCACGGAGGGTGAGGAAACGGGAGACTTATCACATCACCTGACTAACTTTCAATCTTTCAGCTTCACTGCATGTCCTTAACACTTCCAGGGTAACTGAAACCAGCTTTCAGCTCAAAAAGTCGACCGAATAGAAAGAGAGAGGTATTTACTCACCTGCGGTCTCATTCACTTCACTCTCTTGCTCATTGTCTTCATCTGCCAATATGGGGGGGGAGAACACAAACACACACACAATAAAAAGAAAAGAGAAAAAAAAGAGCTGAGACTTTTGGAAATAACATAATGATAACAATTCCTGCTTTAAAGTCCAACGCCTAAGAAAAAAGTGAAGTTATTTTGCAGACAGACAGACAGAACAAAGTTTGAGCCCAGTGGCACCTTTAAGACCAACAAAAGTTAATTCTGGATATAATTGGTATTCATATACCCAGAATTAAACTTGGTTGGTCTTAAAGGTGACACTGGACTCAAACTTTGTTCTGTTGCTTCAGACCAACACAGCGACCCACCTGAATCTCAATCTCTCTCTCTCTGTCTGACTGATTTTACACAAGAGCTGCGCCGCGGTTGTACCTCCCTTTGCCCCGCGTCTATTGGTCAATTTCCCACTCGAAGCCGCGCTGCTGCATTTTGACCTGTGGCTTCACCCAATTTTCCCTGCGGTTTTGTGATCCTCAAAAAACAGGATCATGAAACCACGGGGAAAATCGGGTGAAGCCGCAGGTCAAAACGCGGCCGCGCGGCTTCGAGTGGGAAATTGACCAATAGAAGCGGGGCAAAGGGAGGTGCGACCGCGGCACAGCTCGTGTGTGAAATTGGTCTCTCTCTGTCTCTCTCTCTGTCTCTCTCTGTCTGTCTCTCTCTGTCTCTCTCTCTGTCTCTCTGTCTCTGTCTCTCTCTGTCTCTGTCTGTCTCTGTCTGTCTTTGTCTCTGAATCTCTCTGTCTCTCTCTGTCTCTCTCTGTCTCTCTGTCTCTCTCTCTGTCTCTCTCTCTCTCTGTCTCTCTGTCTCTCTCTCTGTCTCTGTCTCTGTCTCTCTGTCTCTCTCTCTAATCTACCTAGCTATGAAAATTTACATAAATATAGGAAAATGCCTGTAGCTACTGAAATATCATCAGCCTTTTCAACTGCAGAGTTAAAAGCCAAATACAACACATTTTGTATGTCGAGTTCAGGATTGTTAAATGCCGTTGTGCGGCATGTGTCAGAGAGTCACCAGGTAGAATGCCAGGCCTACAATCTTGGGGCTTGCCAAGCACATTAAAGCGATAAGTACCTTTAAAAAAAAGCCATACTGCTTTCAATTACATCGATCAACACGGAATTTAGGACCTCATTCGGCCAGCGTTCGCTTCGCGCACCTATTAATTCGACTGGTGACGAAGCAGAATCAGGTTTGGCAACGGTGGAGTCGGGAATAGGTATTTTAATTTAAATGTGGAGCTGCCCTGTGCTGAAGCACACCCACTGGACCATCTAGCTTGGCGTTATCTGCTCTCACTGGCAGCGGTTCCCCAAGACTCAGATAACAATTGTTCCCAGCACCTGTGATCTTTCAATTGGAGATGCTGATAGGGTTGCCAATTTCAGAGGGGACACAATGCCACAGAGCCCACCCTCCAAAGCAGCCATTTTCTTCAGGGAAGCCCATCTCTGTAGTCTGGAGGTCACATAATTCCAGCTCCCCAGGGCCCACATGGAGGTTGGCAACCCCATGGACTCAATTTTGGGGTTTCGTACAAGCAAAGCATGTATTCTGCTGGAGAGCTGTAACCCCTCACCAAATCCAATATGCTGTCCTGATAACTATCCTGTTGCTGTCATTTATATGTGTGCGTGTAGGTTAAGTGCTGTCATGGAGACAAGAAGAAGAACAAGAAGAAGAAGAAGAAGAAAAAGAAGAAGAGGAGGAGGAGCAGGAGGAGGAGGAGGAGATTGGATTTATACCCCACCCTTCACTTGGAGTCTCAGAATGGCTTACAATTTTCTTCCCACAACCGGCACCCTGTGAGGTAGGTGGGGATGAGAGAGCTCTTTCGAGAATTGCTGTTGAGAGAACAGCTCTGAGAGAACTTGTGACTGACCCAAGGTCACCCAGCTGGTGCATATGGAGGAGTGGGGAATCAAACCCGGTGCTTCCAGACTGGAGTCCGCGCTCTTAACCACTACACCAAACTGGCCTCAGAAAATTCCTCTCATTAACCGTCTTGCTCAGGTCTTGCAAACTGAGGGCCGTGGCTTTTCTGATTGAGTCCGTCCATCTCATGTTGGCTATTCCTCTTTTCCTGCTGCCCTCACATTTTCCCTTGCATTATTGTCTATTCTGGTGACTCTCATCTTCTCATGATGTGACCAAAGGACTATAGCCTCAGTTTAGTCATTTCAGCTTCAAGAGGAAATTCAGGCTTGATTGGATCTAGAACCCACTGATCTGTCTCTTTGGTGGTCCACAGCGTCCGTAAAACTCTCCTTGAACACCAAAACTGTCATTACAAACTGAACCACATGGAAACAGAACAACATGGGCATAAGAACATAAGAGCATAAGAGAAGCCAATGTTGGATCAGGCCAATGGCCCATCCAGTCCAACACTCTCTGTCACACGGTGGCCAAAAATACCAGGGGCCATCAGGAGGTCCAGCAGTGGGGCCAGGACACTAGAAGCCCTCCCACTGTTGACCCCCACCCCAAAGCACCAAGAATACAGAGCATCCCTTGCCCCAGACCGGGAGTTCCTATCTATACCTTGTGGCTAATAGCCACTGATGGACCTCTGCTCCAGATGTTTATCCAGTTCCCTCTTGAAGGCGTCCATGCTTGTAGCCACCGCCATCTCCTGTGGCAGTGAATCCCATGTGTTCATCACTCTTTGGGTGAAGAAGGACTTCCTTTTATCCATTCCAACCCAACCGCTCAGCAATTTCATGGAGTGCCCACGAGGTCTCGTATTGTGAGAAAGGGAGAAAAGTCCTTCTTTCTCGACCTGCTCTCTCCCACACATCATCTTGTAAACCTCGATCATGTCACCCCTCAGCCGTCGTTTCTCCAGATCAAAACAGATCATATAAAGAAGAGGAGCTGAAACAGTTAAAACGGGAATATAAATCCAGTTGGCAACAATTCTGAGATCGGATGAGACCGGGATCGCCTGGGCCATCCAGGTCAAGGTGGCCCCCAAGTTACGCGGCGCTTCTTTAAAAACCAGGGCAACTAAGCTAGTGACACTCCCCTGACAACACGAGCTCTCTATGACATCACAGGCCCAATCCACAGCACAGAGGAGACCAGGCAGGCAAGGAGATCAGTCCAGCAACCTTGGACTGCTTTGTTGGTCTCCCATCCAAGTACTAACCAGGGCTGACCCTGCTTAGCTGAAGGCTGGCATCCCCATCTCAGAATCTTAGGTCTATTCAGTGGTGCTTGCTCCCGGTAAAGTGTACTTAGGTTGTTGCTGTTGTTCAGTCGCACAGTCGAGTCCAACTCTTTGTGACCCCATGGACCACATCACGCCAGGTCCCCCTGTCTTCCGTCGTGTTCCAGAGTTTGCTCAATTTCATGTCCGTTGCCTCGATAACACTGTCTGACCCTTTCATCCTTTGCCGTCCCCTTCTTCTTTGACCTTCAGTCTTTCCCAGCATCGGGGTCTTCTCCAGTGAGTGCTCCCTTCTCATTTAGTGGCCGAAGTATTTGAGCTTCAGCTTCAGCATCTGCCCTTCCAGGGAACAGTCAGGGTTGATTTCTTTTAGGATTGACTGATTTGATCTCCTTGCTGTCCAAGGGACTCTCAAGAGTCTTCTCCTGGCCCCACTGGTGGACCTCCTGATGGCACTGGTATTTCTGGCCACTGTGTGATACAGAGTGTTGGACTGGATGGGCCTTTGGCCTGATCCAACATTGGAATCTCTTATGTTCTTATGTTCTTATGCTCCAACACCATAATTCAAAAGAATCTATTCTTCGGCGCTCGGTCAGGGATTAGGTTTATATTAACACCAAAGCCAGCATTTCACATTATGATGGAGATCAGGCTGAACGTCTAGTGAATGTGTATTCGTGCACACACACATAGGTAAGGATGGACACTGCGAACATTCGACAGGAGCCGTATGACAGCTTATGTCACATTTGCAAAGCCCATATTGTATTCTTTCCGTTATTGCTGGATCTTTCTTCCTCCTTTAGGCAAAAAAACCCACAAAAATCCCCCAAAACGTTCTCTGTTATAGTTGGAAAGCTATCAACAGTTTGAGAACAGTTTAATGTAATGTCAACCTGTGATGCATTTCTGGAAGAACCATCCAAATAAAACCATTATATGCCAGGAACAGACGTATTATGACCGTAAACATCCATGTTGTCCCAGTCAATATTTACAGGATCACATCTTTATCTTTGAAATGAGATATGATTCTCTCTTTTTCTGTTTCCCCAAAACATCTGAATCAGTGTCTTTTTACGGATAGCTATGTTGTCGCTCGAGCACAATAGAGACAGCATGGATGGCACTTACAGACAGGGCTTGCCAACAAGAGACTCGCTCGCACTTCCAAATACCTGCTTACATAATCACCACTCACTCTTCTGAATCGCTGCGAGGAAGTCGTGCCCACACTTCATTAGCCAAGTTTCAGACGCATGACTCATTCTCAAAGAAAGTAAACCAAGCAGAGGCCTTGTTTGAAGGAGTAAATGAGATCGGGTTAGACCCCATGTAACGGTTCAAGCTCTGTGCCAATTAAGGCAGAAGTGAAGGTTCGCTGCTGTTATCATTCGCAGCCCAGGGCTGGCTTGACAGTAGAGAACAACATGACCCCGAACGGACAATCAGACTGAAGATTTTCCTTCTCCTTTTCTTCCTGAGTCAAAGAACACAAGCAAATTTGGCTGCCGAACTCCTGCCTGCGGGACCAGCTTGCCAACTCCGTCTGTGCCAATTTCATGCTACATAACCACTCTTCCCCTCCTGGAGAGAAGCTTGAAGAACTCCAACGTGGGAATGTCACTCAATCAGCACGGAGTCATACACTGGGGAGGGATTATTGGCTGGTGTGCCGTATCGTGTGGAGTACCGTGTGGAGTTCTGTTCAGGATACGACACAGCTGGAAACGTTACAGAGGACCACCGAGACGGTTAGCTGGTTGGAGCACCTTCCCTATGAGGAAGAGTCTGAGACTTTTCACTTTAGAAAAGTGACAGCTAGGGGTGTGTGTGTGATAGAGGTTAATAAAATGATGCATGGGGTGGAGAGAGTTGACAAAAAGAAAACCCTCTCGCAAAAGACTAGGACCCAAGGGCATTCAATGACGCTGGCGGGCAGTAGGTTCAGGATGGACAAAAGGAAATACTTCTTTACACAGCGAGTGACTAAAATGCGGAATTCACTACCAGAGGATGTGGCGATGGACACAGCCATAGATAGCTTTAAAAGGGGATTCATAAAGGAGAAGTCTAACTGTAGTTACTAGCCATGGTGACTACAGGGAACCTACACATTCAGAGGCAGGAAATCCCTGAATGCCAGCTCTAGAAGGCAACATTAGGGGAAGGCCTTGGCCTCTATGCCCTATTGCTGGACCTCAAGAGGAGCTAGTTGGCCACTGTGTGAGACACGATGCTGGATTAGATGGACCATTGGCCTGATCCAGCAGATATATTCTTATGTTCTTATAAGGGGAAGGCCTCAGCCTCTGTGCCTTATTGTTGGCCCTCCAGAGAAACTGGTTGGCCACTGTGTTGAGACAGGATGGTGGACTAGTTGGACCACTGGTCTGATCCAGCAGGGCTCTTCTGATGTTTTTATGAAGGCCTCGGCCTCTCTGCCCTGTTGTTGGCCCTCCAGAGGAACTAGTTGGTCACTGTGTGAGGCAGGATGCTGGACTAGATGGACCACTGGTCTGATCCAGCAGGGCTCTTCTTATGTTCTCATGAAGGTCTCAGCCTCTCTGCCCTGTTGTTGGCCCTCCAGAGGAACTGGTTGGCCCCTTTGTGTGAGACAGGATGCCTGACTAACTGGACCACTGGTCTGATCCAGCAGGGCTCTTCTGATGTTCAAATGAAGGTGCCAGCCTCTGTGCCCTGTTGTTGGCCCTCCAAAAGAGCTGGTTAGCCACCGTGTGAGCCAAGAGGTCGGACTAGATGGACCACTGGTCTGATCCAGTGGGGCTCTTCTTATATTCTTAGGTGTGGCCTCAAAAAGCAGCCACAGCTGATTTGACAGAATTATTGACTGTTCATTTTCAAGTACAGGAATTGTGGGAGTGTCATTGGCCTCCTACTGGCAAATACCAGTTGGTGCTTCCCGTCCCCCGCCAATGTGGCAGTGGTGGGGAGAAATGGGGAAGCATCAGCATTGCTTGAGATAGTGATGTCACTTCCGGGTTGCTAGCTGTGTCAAGCAACACTCTAGGAATCCCTCCAATCTCTGTGGCCTGTACCATTTATTTATTTATTTATTTTTCACATTTGTATCCGATTCAAATTCACTGCCACAGGAAGTGGTGGCGGCTACAAGCATGGACGGCTTCAAGAGGGAATTAGATAAGCATATGGAGCAGAGGTCCATCAGTGGCTATTAGCCACAAGGTATAGATAGGGGCTCTCAGTCGACACAGAGTGTTGGACTGGATGGGCCTTTGGCCTGATCCAACACTGGCTTCTCTGATGTTCTTATGTTCTTATCCCGCTCTCCCCAATGGGCTCAGGGCGGCTCACAAGGGCAAGGTAATCAGCCGTGCCATAAAAAAACATCTAAAACATCATAAAAACAACCAACACTTAAAAACAACAACGGTGCTCAGTCACTGGTATCATAATCCAAGATGGAATCAACACAGTTCCAGGTGGTACTCCCATCAGATCTTCTTTACATATTCCAAGATCTTCATCAGGGCCTCGTCCGTGCATCCTTAAGATACCATGACGGTGATGGTATAGTGGGGCGGCGGCTCCTACTCAAAGGCCTGGCGGAAGAGCTCCGTCTTGCAGGCCCTGCGGAACCGCATAAGGTCCCACAGGGCCCGGAGCTCCCCCGGGAGCTTGTTCCACCAGGTAGGAGCCGCCACCGAAAAAGCCCTGGCCCTAGTCGCAGCTAATTTGATGTCCTTGGGGCCCGGGATGACCAGCAAGTTTTGGGGCCCCGACCGTAGTGCAGATCAAGGAAATTTCTAAAGTGTTGTGTGATACACGAATGTCACTTTTGGGTCTCCAGCTGGACCCATGATGAGTGATACCGCTTTTGTAAATCTCCACCCCCTGATGTCCTGCCAATTGCCAGTGAAGGGCTCACGATACTAACAAGACTGATTTTCTGTGAAGCGGCCATGTTGAATTACAGACAATACTCTGAAGAAGTATGAGTCCAGACCTGGAATTGCCACCTCAGTGGAAACTAGGCCTTAAATGGAACCTCTTCAAAAGATGTCAAGTGAGGAAATATATGGCCTGGGTGAAAAGGGCCACCAAAAAACAAACGAACTACAGAAGGCACATGAGGTCAAAGAGATCTTTTTTAACTTAGATATGTTTACCTCAGAAATAGTTAATAACCTACTTAGGCCATTTTGTGCTCCACCTGTCTGCTCAATGAACATCCAGTAAAAACAGACATCACACCACAAACTACAAAAATAATCATATAGTATATACATTTAAAAACAGTCAAAGCTGTTAGTATTTCAAAGCGTTAATATTTCAAGTAAAAATATTTTATCCTTAGAAGAAACTTGGTAACAACTCTGGTGCGGCACTTTCACACACGCTGAATAGTGCACTTCCAGTTCACGTCCAATGTACTTTACAACTGAATTTTTATTTTATTTTACTTATTTATTTTATTAAATTTCTAACCTGCCCTCCCTGCGAGCAGACTCAGGGTGGGTTACAACAGGCAGATGAAGCAATTAAAAACAATTTCCATATAACTGCAATTAAAAACCTATCAAGGCCTGCAATCATAGGTACCAAAAGCGGTGGCAACGGTGCGATTCCCCCCGGAGTAAAGGGGCACGATCAGACAGACACATCTGTTCAGTGTCCTGGAGTCGTCGTCAGGGCGTCTCGTGGCGCCGCAGGAGTGTGGGAAAAAGCCACCAGGTAAAATCTTCTAGTATCCGGAACTGCGGGCCGCGCGGGTGGAAGTCTGATCGTGCAAACGCGCGTCATTTCGGCCCGGGGCAAGCAGCCTCGCTTCCCGCCCACATTATCTCGCGTGTGTGGCCGCCGCCAAACTCACTTAACAAGACACAAGATGGCGAACCAATAATTTAACAGAACTCCCTGGTGATTGCTCCATCTGTGCCCATAAGGATTTTTTTGTGTAAAACGGCAAAATCCACTTGCAAACCGTTTCTAGCGGGCATTCAAAGTGGATTGAAAGCACATTATTCAAGGTGCGTGAAAGCGCCTTAAACTTTAGATAGCCACTTAACGGAGGATTGGGGAAAAGGCGTAATATTCAGAGTGAAAGTACTTTAGCTTAGAAGAAACTTGATAACAACGGTGACTGAACTTTAGATAGCCACTTAACGGAGGAATGGGAAAGTCCCTTCTAGTCAACTGAGCTCTGGAAAGACTGAGGAGTCTCTTATTATAGAAAATATTTCCTGTCAGACAGAAGTGGATAGAGACAATGCCTTCTGACACTGCAGTAAAAATATCAGTACCCTCTTACTGTGTGTGAGGATAATATGAGGGATCGGCCTAATAAGCTCGTGAAATGCAAAAAATAGATACCTTCTCAAGTGAATAAGAGGTTATTTCCCCTTTTTGTTTGTCTCTCAGTTGTTCCCCCACACCCTCTTTTTACTCAGTTTCCTGGTGTACGTCATATTTGCAATGTTAATACATATACTAATTAGCCATGTGCGTTTCTGGGTGGTGCTTAAGCACAGGGAGTAACAGCATTCCGTGCGCCTCGTCATATAGTCATGCCAGCCACATGGCCACGGCAACGTCTTCGGACAGCGCTGGCTCTTCGGCTTGGGAACGGAGATGAGCACCGCATCCCTCGAGTCCGATTCGACTGGCTTTCGAGCAAGGGAAACCTTTACTAAGTACGGGGAGAGGTGACGGTTTTGTTTCCGATTTCCATATGTTTATCGGTCTGTGAAAATACCTCCCTGGCATAATGCGCTGCCTTTTGAACGCTCGTTCTTATTATTTTTGCAAACATCTGTTCAAATAAATAGTATAAACGTGCCAGAGAGCTAAAGAAGCCTCTCTGCCAAAGCGTCTATTGCCCAAACAGGTATAATTGACAGAGCTGTGTTAAGAAACCTCTTTCATCTCCTGCTCATTATGAGTTAACGTGAAACATTATGAAAATAGCATAGGCATTGAAAACGAGCATATTCTCCTTCCTACTTTTTACTGTTGGTTAGCCAAGGTAATACTGGTGAACGCAGAAAGTTAAAAAAAAAATGTTGAAGGAAGAAATAAAGGTAAAGGTTTCTCTTGCTCGAAAGCCAGTCGAATCCGACTCTAGGGGGCGGTGCTCAACTCTGTTTCCAAGCCGAAGAGCCAGCGCTGTCTGAAGACTTCTCCATGGTCATGTGGCCAGCATGACTAAATACTGAGGTGCGTGGAACGCTGTTACCTTCCCACCGAAGCGGTACCTATTTATCTAACTTCAATTTCTTGCTTTCGAACTGCTAGGTTGGCAGGAGCTGGGGCCAGAGACGGGAGCTCACGCCGTCACGCGGGACTGGGGTCTCGAACGGCCGAACTACAGACCTTCCGGTCTGTAGCTCAGCGTCTTAACCTCTGAGCCACCGCGGCCACCGATGGAAGAAATAAGACAAGCTAAATGGTACCTGGGCACCAGATGTGGGCACCAGATGTGGCTAACGTCTACATGGAACCAACTTCCACGAAATTCCATGCCCCCCCAAATTGTCATGGGTTTTTTTTTTTAGGCTTCTGCATGGCACTGTTACGCAGACATCCACCTTCCATACTTTCCCTGGCTTCACTGCCTGTTTTTCCCAAACTGCTTCGGTTATTTCTGGGAAGTTTAGAATCTATGTGGACCAGAAGGTATGGATTTCTGTACCTCCCTGCCTACATTCAGTTCCGTTTCTCCCTGTCTCCAATGGACTTTTTGTTGGCTTTTTTTTTTTTAAAAAAATTATGCAGTCATCCACCTTCCATACTTTCCCTGGCTTCACTGCCTGTTTTTCCCAAACTGCTTCGGTTATTTCTGGGAAGTTTAGAATCTATGTGGACCGGAAGGTATGGATTTCAGTACCTCCCTGCCTATATCCAGTTCCATTTCTCCCCGTCTTTAATAGAATTTTAGTTGGCTTTAAAAAAAAGAAAAAAAGAAAAAAAAGAACCAACAGTATGCACATCTCTATAGTGATATTACACCATAGCGTTATAGCTACTACCATTTTTTAAAGCCAACTAAAAAGCTCCACAGAAGCACTAAGAATGCCACACACATCTGCCTGTATAGAGCACGAATCACTGCCCCAGACATAAGAACATAAGCCATGTTGGATCAGGCCAGTGGTCCATCCAGTCCAACACTCTGTGCCACACAGTGCCCAAAACCCAGAGGCCATCAGGAGGTCCGCAGCAGGGCCAGAACTCCAGAAGCCCTCCCACTGTGGCACCTCAAGCGCCAAGATTACAGAGAATCACCGCCCCAGACAAAGGCTGATTTCGCACAAGGAGCTGCGCCCCCCATCACACCTCCCTTTGCACCGTTTCCATTGGTCAATTTCCCACTCGAAGCCGTGTGGCCACATTTTGACCCACGGTTTCATGACCCTCAAAAAAAGAGGATCACGAAACCATGGGGGAAATCGGGCGAAGCCGCGGGTCAAAATGCGGCCACGCAGCTTCGAGTGGGAAACTGACCAATGGAAACGGGGGCAAAGGGAGGCGTGTCGGCGGCGCAGCTCCTTGTGCGAAATCAGCCAGAGTGTTCCATCTGCACCATATGTTTCTCCGATCCCCTCTTGAGGCCGTCTATGCTTGTAGCCGCCACCACGTCCTGCAGCAGTGAATTCCCTCCATTGCCTCTACGGCTGCCTAGATGTTCCTGGTGGTAATAAGTGCTCAGCAGGGAACAGTCTCCATATGGAAGCCGCCATTCCAAGATCCAGATGTGCTGCAAACTCTTTCCGTAAGTTCACTATTTATTTATTTTTTGCTGTCAAGTCACAGCCAACATATATTGACCCCATGGTGTTTACAAGGCAAGAGACGTTCAGAGGTGTTTACGAGGCAAGAGACGTGGTGACCCTGGACTTCCATGGCGGTCTCCCATCCGAGTACTGTCAGGGCTGACCCTGCTTAGCTTCCGAGACCTGATGAGATCATAAGAACACAGTGGCCAAAAATACCAGGTGCCACCAGGAGGTCCAGCACTGGGGACAGGACACTAGAAGCCCTCCCACTGTTGCCCCCCCCAAGCACCAAGACTACAGTGCATCACTTGCCCCAGACCGAGAGTTCCTATCTATACCTTGTGGCTAATAGCCACTGATGGACCTCTGCTCCATATGCTTATCTAATCCCCTCTTGAAGCCGTCCATGCTTGTAGCCACCACCACTTCCTGTGGCAGTGAATTCCATGTATGAATCACTCCTTGGGTGAAGAAGGACTTCCTTTTATCCGTTCTAACCCGACCGCTCAGCAGTTTCATGGAGTGCCCACGAGTTCTTGTCTTGTGAGAAAGGGAGAAAAGGACTTCTTTCTCTACCTGCTGTATCTGGGCCAGCCTGAACTATCCAGGTCAGGGCAGATTCATTATGGTATCAAACAATTCATGTGGTTCACAATGGCCAGCCCAGCTGGCGATGTCCCTATTATCGTGTGTGAATATGTGTGTCTCAGGGGTTTATCAAACAGGGAGTGTGGATAGCTGTATTTGTCTGATCTCCATACAAGCAGGGCTATTTTGGGGCAGGAACGCACAGGAACGGAGTTCCGGCTGGCTCCTGAGTTGGCCACGCCCATCAGGAATTCATTAGCATAATAGGCCACACCTAACTGCAGAAACTCATTAGGATTGGCTACATTAGGGGTGTGTGGCCTAACATGCAAAGGAGTTCCTGCTACAAAAAAAGCCCTGGGTTTTGACAACAAACAAAGTAAACAGAATAAGAAGCAAAAGGTGAGTGTGGTAACATGGGGGTGTGGCCTAATATGCTAATGAGCTGTGATGTCAGGGGTGCGGCTTAATATGCTAATGAGTTTCTGCTGTTGGGTGTGGCTTATTATGCTAATGAGTTCCTGCTGGGCTTTTTCTACCAAAAAGCCCTGCATACAAATACCCTGTGACTATCCGTCTAATGAAACTCAGTAGTTCAACGGAATACTCTTTATTCCATTGTACGCAGTTGTCCGGTGATGTTGACTCTTCTACCCAAGCTGGCTTGGTGGTACTTCCACCTGAGATACGCCAGAGCCATGTCTGAGAGAGCACTTCGAGATGATCTTTTAGAGACAGCTGATGCTTAATCGAATACATCATCCGAACAGAAGAGATCTAACACATGCCTGGGACTCTGCCTCAAGCCAGAAAGCGCCCGTGTTTTCATATCCCCACACCCATCGGAGAAGAAGAGCAGATGTTCCCCCGAACTGCTGGATCTCATCTTTCATCTCCTTGACTAATAGTTGTTTTGTCTTTCTCCGGTTTCTTTTTCATCTCCCCCCCTCCTCCCTCCAGTCACGGTTCTCTAGTTTCTGCTCATTTAAAACCCATCAATCCCTCAGAGGTCTCTTCTTTCCTTCCCACCTTAGCTTAAAATCCTGGTCCGCACCCCTCCCCCCCACATGTGCATTACAAATGAATGTCCAAACATGGGGGTGGGTTTGTGTGCAACTGCTTGGGAATGTGGAAGGACAAGGCGTCCTCCTCAATGGAAAGATCATTCTAATGAAGGTGGAGTAGAGAAATTGAGCGGAGTTCAGGTACACAGCGCTTTGACTTGGAAAACAGAGCACCTGCGAAACCTGTTGGGACCGAAAACTCTTTAAAGTTGGGTACCCAAAGGATGAGTGAGAGAAAATGATGAGAAACAAATTAAACAGACTATATGTATTCAGGGCTTTCTTTTCTGAGGGGATGCGCCGGAACTTCTGCACGATATTATTCCACAGTGACTATTATCTTACTACTTACTACTTGTGGAGGAGTGGGGAATCAAACCCGGTTGTCCCAGATTAGTCCATGCTCCTAACCACTACACCAAACTGGCTGTCTAACCAAACTGTCTCTCTGTGCTGGACTTAGTGGGCTGCCATGCCACAAAGTCCACCCTCCAAAGCATCCAAGGTCTCCAGGGGAACTGATCTTTCTAGTCTGGAGATGAGCTGGAATTCCAGGGGGGATCCCCAGGTCCCACCTGGAGGATGGCATCCCCAGAGTACAGACAGTGTCCTGATTTACAAATAGTTCTTAAGTCAGGAAAATGGTTCTGGGGCAGTATTCCCTCTAAGCTGAGTTAGCTCACAGTTTTTTAGCCTCCGGCTCACACGTTTTTTCCCTTCGCTCAGGAAGGAGGGCTCCAGAGCCAGCTAATTCATGTAGTAGCCAAATCGCCTGCTCCCAACTTTAATGCTAGTAGCTCCCAAAGTAGAGTTTTTGCTCACAAGACTCCATAGAGGGAGCATTGGCAGCAACGGCTGCCAAAGTAATGGTTTTAAAAATCTACACAGCCAATTGTATATCGAACGGCCCATCAGAAGGCTATTATAGCATTGGGGAAAGTGCAGAAAAGGCCCACTAGAATGATAAAAGGGTTGGAACACTTTCCCTGTGAAGAAAGGTTAAACCGCATGGGGCTCTTTAGCTTGGAGAAACGGCAGCCGAGGGGTGACATGATTGAGGTTTATAAGATTATGCATGGGATAGAGCAGGTCGAGAAAGAGGTACTTTTCTCCCTTTCTCGCAATACAAGAACTCATGGGCACTCCATGAAATTGCTAAGAGGTCTGGTTAGAACAGATAAAAGGGAGTCCTTCTTCACCCAAAGAGTGATTAACACTTGGAATTCACTGCCACAGGAGGTGGTGGCAGCTACAAGCATAGACAACTTAAAGAGGGAATTAGATAAACATATGGAGCAGAGGTCCATCAGTGGCTATTAGCCACAAGGGATAGGTAGGAATTCTCGGTTTGGGGCAAGGGATGCTCTGTCTTCTTGGTGTTTGGAGGGGGGGCCACAGTGGGAGGGCTTCTACTGTGCTGGCCCCACTGCTGGACCTCCTAATGGCACCTGGTATTTTTGGCCATTGTATAACCGAGTGTTGGACTGGATGGGCCATTGGCCAGATTCAACATTGCCTTCTTATGTTCTTATTGGATGCCCTGGAATTTTGCTAATTTGGGAGAGGGAGGGAGACACCCACACCTCTTTCCACTGAGGATTTCTCAATGGAAATGTAAAAGAGAAATGGATCCGAAACAGCATGCGAAAAGAGAGCATGAGAGAGAGAAATCTTTATAAAATTGAAAAGAAATAAAGTGGCGGTGGCTACAAGCATGGACGGCTTTAAGAGGGAATTGGAGAAACATCTGGAGCAGAGGTCCATCAGTGGCTATTAGCCACATGGTATAGATAGGGACTCTCAGTCTGGGGCAAGGGATGCTCTGTGTTCTTGGTGCTTGGGGGGGGGTCAACAGTGAGAGGGCTTCTAGTGTCCTGGCCCCACTGCTGGACCTCCTGAGGGCCCCTGGTATTGTTGGCCACTGTGTGACACAGAGTGTTGGACTGGGTGGGCCATTGGCCTGATCCAACATTGGCCTCTCTTGTGTTCTTATGTTCTTAGGGCTTGCTGGGCAAAAGCCCAAACCGAACCCACCGACATCCTAAAAGCACTTGGTGGGCTCCAGAAAAGGTATCACTGGGTGCCCGTGTGCCCATAGGCACTGCACGGGGGATCCCTGCCAAAGGGCTTTCAAGGCAAGGGATGAACAGAGTGACACGGCTTAATTCATGCCTGCGGTGGGGTGCTCCGTGACGAACTTCGGCATGGCCATAAGCCCCTGACTGAAAACAGGCAACCAGCTATGTGCACAGCAGAGTACACATTAGCCACCTGCTCGAGGAAACAAGGTCACACGGAGACTTTTGTGCTTTCGCGAGCTAATGAGACTCCTTTATTGTAAGGAAGGCCATTCGAGACCAGACAGGGTAGAGAGAGCGTTCTAAAGTAGCGCAAATAAAGAGCGGAATGTGACGAAGAGACTTGGCCGATTTTTAAAGGGAACCGCACCCACCAGCTCCGGCTGCGACTCCACAAGCGCCACCGTGGCGGACGTCGACACCGTCAAAGCACAAACTGACCAACAGACCAGCCAGCCTCCGAGCTCATAGAATCATAGAATGTTAGAGCTGGAAGGGACCTTGCAGGTCATCTAGTCCAACCCCTTGCACTCTGCAGGAGCAGAGCTGAAAGACAGCCCTACAACATACCCGAAAGACGGTCGTCCAGCCTCCGCTTGAAAACGCCCAGCGAAGGAGCATCTACCACCTCCCGAGGCAGTCTCTTCCACTGCTCAACCACTCTTACAGTCAGGAAGTTTCTCCTGATATTTAGCTGGTATCGACTCCTTTGTAATTTCCACCCATTAGTTCTGGTCTTGCAATCCGGAGCAAGAGAGAATACATCTGCTCCATCTTCTACATGACAGCCCTTCAGATACTTGAAGGAAGCACTTCTTCACCCAAAGAGTGATTAACACTTGGAATTCACTGCCACAGGAAGTGGTGGCGGCTACAAGCATGGACGGCTTCAAAAGGGAATTAGATATGCATATGGAGCAGAGGTCCATCAGTGGCTATTAGCC